>NW_027183871.1:0-44244 GCF_041296385.1 Aphelocoma coerulescens
CCAGCAAGCTCACCCAGAGCTTACCCTCGACGCGTGCAAACCGGTATTCGCACCACATTCCGGTGGCAGCCCTCTTTCCTTTCCAGCCTGCACGGCGCCGCCAGATCGCGGTGCTCTCTGCACCTGCCTTCTCACTTCCAAGTACCACGGCGCACATTACAGCCTTGCAGGGGAGCGAAGACGCGGAGAGGCGTTCTCGCGCAGAAGAACGGGCCAGGACGAAAAGATGCTCCTCCTTTCTCCTCCTCCTTGCCCGAATGGTGGTGCTGCGTTGAAAGTCTTGGCCAGCGAAAAGCTCATCCAGCAAGGTGTTTCTCTCCTGACGCATTTCGCTGAGCGAGAGCTACACGGACACTTTCGACTCAGGGAAACAGCAAGAGAATGATTGTACGTCGAGCTGAGGGAAATCCGTGCACAGCAGCCTGTGGCTGCGTGCAGTGCTCACGCCGAAGAGCGGCAAAGCTCCGAGCCATCGCTGCGCTTCAGCTCTGTCCCAGAGCCCAGAAGGCGAAGAACGAAGCAGCTGGCCACCGGCTTCGTGGACTCAGTGGAGCGACTTGCAAATGTCCAGCCAAGAGCTGCTTCACAAGCAGATTCCGCTGAGAATGCTCTGGGCTGCTTCAGAAAGGAAGGCGCAGCCCTTTGCACTCCAGCACACTGCCTGGCCAGAAACAGGTTCTTACACCTTCCGTGCTGCCGAGCCCATGCAGCTTGAGCACACCCAGAAGGACGCGTCCAGAAAGAAGGCGTTCTTCGGAGTACCCCCCTCCTCCAAGTAGCCTTGAAACGGAGCACAACACGCTGCGGCTCGGCAGCTTCCTTCTCAGCGAGGTGTGCCGTCACATTACGCACTCTCGCAGCTCCGTTGCCCACTCGCAGCAGCTGCTGCTACCAAAGCAAAAGGCTCCAGAAGTAAAAGCCACTGCTGGGCTGCACTTCCCCCTTGCCTCACGTAAAGCACCAGAAACTGTCCGCTGCGCGCTGTCTTTCTATTCTCTGCCGCATCTACCACCGTCATCTGTGCATCTGGAAGCGTAAAGCTCGGCACAATTCTTTCCAGGGAGAGCTGGAAGAGAAATAGGTAGCAGCACAAGTAGCTGCAAGTGGAACTTTCTGTTTTCAACTGCTAACGTGAACCCGCAAAGAAGCCAGTGACAGCCACGCTTCCTCTCGCAGCCTGTGCGATGCGCACGGCAGCAGCTCGGTGCTCTGCCTTCATTCCGATGCTCTTCGTACCATGTGGCGCTTTCATTCTGCCGGAGTCAAACCGTCGTCCGCTTCTCGCCCAGAGAGCGCTGTGCCGGCAGCGAAATGCTCCGCGCTGCTGCTTCTGCCGAAACACGCCTGGGCTATGCACTTTCCCTCGCAGCGCTAGGTAGGTAGTAGCACCACGTTCTGTTTGCGTGGCAGCCTGATTCTTAACGGAAAGCTTCTCGCCTGCGTCTGGCACAGAGAACAGTTTTAGGCCAGCAAGCTCACCCAGAGCTTACCCTCGACGCGTGCAAACCGGTATTCGCACCACATTCCGGTGGCAGCCCTCTTTCCTTTCCAGCCTGCACGGCGCCGCCAGATCGCGGTGCTCTCTGCACCTGCCTTCTCACTTCCAAGTACCACGGCGCACATTACAGCCTTGCAGGGAGCGAAGACGCGGAGAGGCGTCTCGCGCAGAAGAACGGGCCAGGACGAAAAGATGCTCCTCCTTTCTCCTCCTCCTTGCCCGAATGGTGGTGCTGCGTTGAAAGTCTTGGCCAGCGAAAAGCTCATCCAGCAAGTGTTTCTCTCCTGACGCATTTCGCTGAGCGAGAGCTACACGGACACTTTCGACTCAGGGAAACAGCAAGAGAATGATTGTACGTCGAGCTGAGGGAAATCCGTGCACAGCAGCCTGTGGCTGCGTGCAGTGCTCACGCCGAAGAGCGGCAAAGCTCCGAGCCATCGCTGCGCTTCAGCTCTGTCCAGAGCCCAGAAGGCGAAGAACGAAGCAGCTGGCCACCGGCTTCGTGGACTCAGTGGAGCGACTTGCAAATGTCCAGCCAAGAGCTGCTTCACAAGCAGATTCCGCTGAGAATGCTCTGGGCTGCTTCAGAAAGGAAGGCGCAGCCCTTTGCACTCCAGCACACTGCCTGGCCAGAAACAGGTTCTTACACCTTCCGTGCTGCCGAGCCCATGCAGCTTGAGCACACCCAGAAGGACGCGTCCAGAAAGAAGGCGTTCTTCGAGTACCCCCCTCCTCCAAGTAGCCTTGAAACGGAGCACAACACGCTGCGGCTCGGCAGCTTCCTTCTCAGCGAGGTGTGCCGTCACATTACGCACTCTCGCAGCTCCGTTGCCCACTCGCAGCAGCTGCTGCTACCAAAGCAAAAGGCTCCAGAAGTAAAAGCCACTGCTGGGCTGCACTTCCCCCTTGCCTCACGTAAAGCACCAGAAACTGTCCGCTGCGCGCTGTCTTTCTATTCTCTGCCGCATCTACCACCGTCATCTGTGCATCTGGAAGCGTAAAGCTCGGCACAATTCTTTCCAGGGAGAGCTGGAAGAGAAATAGGTAGCAGCACAAGTAGCTGCAAGTGGAACTTTCTGTTTTCAACTGCTAACGTGAACCCGCAAAGAAGCCAGTGACAGCCACGCTTCCTCTCGCAGCCTGTGCGATGCGCACGGCAGCAGCTCGGTGCTCTGCCTTCATTCCGATGCTCTTCGTACCATGTGGCGCTTTCATTCTGCCGGAGTCAAACCGTCGTCCGCTTCTCGCCCAGAGAGCGCTGTGCCGGCAGCGAAATGCTCCGCGCTGCTGCTTCTGCCGAAACACGCCTGGGCTATGCACTTTCCCTCGCAGCGCTAGGTAGGTAGTAGCACCACGTTCTGTTTGCGTGGCAGCCTGATTCTTAACGGAAAGCTTCTCGCCTGCGTCTGGCACAGAGAACAGTTTTAGGCCAGCAAGCTCACCCAGAGCTTACCCTCGACGCGTGCAAACCGGTATTCGCACCACATTCCGGTGGCAGCCCTCTTTCCTTTCCAGCCTGCACGGCGCCGCCAGATCGCGGTGCTCTCTGCACCTGCCTTCTCACTTCCAAGTACCACGGCGCACATTACAGCCTTGCAGGGAGCGAAGACGCGGAGAGGCGTCTCGCGCAGAAGAACGGGCCAGGACGAAAAGATGCTCCTCCTTTCTCCTCCTCCTTGCCCGAATGGTGGTGCTGCGTTGAAAGTCTTGGCCAGCGAAAAGCTCATCCAGCAAGTGTTTCTCTCCTGACGCATTTCGCTGAGCGAGAGCTACACGGACACTTTCGACTCAGGGAAACAGCAAGAGAATGATTGTACGTCGAGCTGAGGGAAATCCGTGCACAGCAGCCTGTGGCTGCGTGCAGTGCTCACGCCGAAGAGCGGCAAAGCTCCGAGCCATCGCTGCGCTTCAGCTCTGTCCAGAGCCCAGAAGGCGAAGAACGAAGCAGCTGGCCACCGGCTTCGTGGACTCAGTGGAGCGACTTGCAAATGTCCAGCCAAGAGCTGCTTCACAAGCAGATTCCGCTGAGAATGCTCTGGGCTGCTTCAGAAAGGAAGGCGCAGCCCTTTGCACTCCAGCACACTGCCTGGCCAGAAACAGGTTCTTACACCTTCCGTGCTGCCGAGCCCATGCAGCTTGAGCACACCCAGAAGGACGCGTCCAGAAAGAAGGCGTTCTTCGAGTACCCCCCTCCTCCAAGTAGCCTTGAAACGGAGCACAACACGCTGCGGCTCGGCAGCTTCCTTCTCAGCGAGGTGTGCCGTCACATTACGCACTCTCGCAGCTCCGTTGCCCACTCGCAGCAGCTGCTGCTACCAAAGCAAAAGGCTCCAGAAGTAAAAGCCACTGCTGGGCTGCACTTCCCCCTTGCCTCACGTAAAGCACCAGAAACTGTCCGCTGCGCGCTGTCTTTCTATTCTCTGCCGCATCTACCACCGTCATCTGTGCATCTGGAAGCGTAAAGCTCGGCACAATTCTTTCCAGGGAGAGCTGGAAGAGAAATAGGTAGCAGCACAAGTAGCTGCAAGTGGAACTTTCTGTTTTCAACTGCTAACGTGAACCCGCAAAGAAGCCAGTGACAGCCACGCTTCCTCTCGCAGCCTGTGCGATGCGCACGGCAGCAGCTCGGTGCTCTGCCTTCATTCCGATGCTCTTCGTACCATGTGGCGCTTTCATTCTGCCGGAGTCAAACCGTCGTCCGCTTCTCGCCCAGAGAGCGCTGTGCCGGCAGCGAAATGCTCCGCGCTGCTGCTTCTGCCGAAACACGCCTGGGCTATGCACTTTCCCTCGCAGCGCTAGGTAGGTAGTAGCACCACGTTCTGTTTGCGTGGCAGCCTGATTCTTAACGGAAAGCTTCTCGCCTGCGTCTGGCACAGAGAACAGTTTTAGGCCAGCAAGCTCACCCAGAGCTTACCCTCGACGCGTGCAAACCGGTATTCGCACCACATTCCGGTGGCAGCCCTCTTTCCTTTCCAGCCTGCACGGCGCCGCCAGATCGCGGTGCTCTCTGCACCTGCCTTCTCACTTCCAAGTACCACGGCGCACATTACAGCCTTGCAGGGAGCGAAGACGCGGAGAGGCGTCTCGCGCAGAAGAACGGGCCAGGACGAAAAGATGCTCCTCCTTTCTCCTCCTCCTTGCCCGAATGGTGGTGCTGCGTTGAAAGTCTTGGCCAGCGAAAAGCTCATCCAGCAAGTGTTTCTCTCCTGACGCATTTCGCTGAGCGAGAGCTACACGGACACTTTCGACTCAGGGAAACAGCAAGAGAATGATTGTACGTCGAGCTGAGGGAAATCCGTGCACAGCAGCCTGTGGCTGCGTGCAGTGCTCACGCCGAAGAGCGGCAAAGCTCCGAGCCATCGCTGCGCTTCAGCTCTGTCCAGAGCCCAGAAGGCGAAGAACGAAGCAGCTGGCCACCGGCTTCGTGGACTCAGTGGAGCGACTTGCAAATGTCCAGCCAAGAGCTGCTTCACAAGCAGATTCCGCTGAGAATGCTCTGGGCTGCTTCAGAAAGGAAGGCGCAGCCCTTTGCACTCCAGCACACTGCCTGGCCAGAAACAGGTTCTTACACCTTCCGTGCTGCCGAGCCCATGCAGCTTGAGCACACCCAGAAGGACGCGTCCAGAAAGAAGGCGTTCTTCGAGTACCCCCCTCCTCCAAGTAGCCTTGAAACGGAGCACAACACGCTGCGGCTCGGCAGCTTCCTTCTCAGCGAGGTGTGCCGTCACATTACGCACTCTCGCAGCTCCGTTGCCCACTCGCAGCAGCTGCTGCTACCAAAGCAAAAGGCTCCAGAAGTAAAAGCCACTGCTGGGCTGCACTTCCCCCTTGCCTCACGTAAAGCACCAGAAACTGTCCGCTGCGCGCTGTCTTTCTATTCTCTGCCGCATCTACCACCGTCATCTGTGCATCTGGAAGCGTAAAGCTCGGCACAATTCTTTCCAGGGAGAGCTGGAAGAGAAATAGGTAGCAGCACAAGTAGCTGCAAGTGGAACTTTCTGTTTTCAACTGCTAACGTGAACCCGCAAAGAAGCCAGTGACAGCCACGCTTCCTCTCGCAGCCTGTGCGATGCGCACGGCAGCAGCTCGGTGCTCTGCCTTCATTCCGATGCTCTTCGTACCATGTGGCGCTTTCATTCTGCCGGAGTCAAACCGTCGTCCGCTTCTCGCCCAGAGAGCGCTGTGCCGGCAGCGAAATGCTCCGCGCTGCTGCTTCTGCCGAAACACGCCTGGGCTATGCACTTTCCCTCGCAGCGCTAGGTAGGTAGCACCACGTTCTGTTTGCGTGGCAGCCTGATTCTTAACGGAAAGCTTCTCGCCTGCGTCTGGCACAGAGAACAGTTTTAGGCCAGCAAGCTCACCCAGAGCTTACCCTCGACGCGTGCAAACCGGTATTCGCACCACATTCCGGTGGCAGCCCTCTTTCCTTTCCAGCCTGCACGGCGCCGCCAGATCGCGGTGCTCTCTGCACCTGCCTTCTCACTTCCAAGTACCACGGCGCACATTACAGCCTTGCAGGGAGCGAAGACGCGGAGAGGCGTCTCGCGCAGAAGAACGGGCCAGGACGAAAAGATGCTCCTCCTTTCTCCTCCTCCTTGCCCGAATGGTGGTGCTGCGTTGAAAGTCTTGGCCAGCGAAAAGCTCATCCAGCAAGTGTTTCTCTCCTGACGCATTTCGCTGAGCGAGAGCTACACGGACACTTTCGACTCAGGGAAACAGCAAGAGAATGATTGTACGTCGAGCTGAGGGAAATCCGTGCACAGCAGCCTGTGGCTGCGTGCAGTGCTCACGCCGAAGAGCGGCAAAGCTCCGAGCCATCGCTGCGCTTCAGCTCTGTCCAGAGCCCAGAAGGCGAAGAACGAAGCAGCTGGCCACCGGCTTCGTGGACTCAGTGGAGCGACTTGCAAATGTCCAGCCAAGAGCTGCTTCACAAGCAGATTCCGCTGAGAATGCTCTGGGCTGCTTCAGAAAGGAAGGCGCAGCCCTTTGCACTCCAGCACACTGCCTGGCCAGAAACAGGTTCTTACACCTTCCGTGCTGCCGAGCCCATGCAGCTTGAGCACACCCAGAAGGACGCGTCCAGAAAGAAGGCGTTCTTCGAGTACCCCCCTCCTCCAAGTAGCCTTGAAACGGAGCACAACACGCTGCGGCTCGGCAGCTTCCTTCTCAGCGAGGTGTGCCGTCACATTACGCACTCTCGCAGCTCCGTTGCCCACTCGCAGCAGCTGCTGCTACCAAAGCAAAAGGCTCCAGAAGTAAAAGCCACTGCTGGGCTGCACTTCCCCCTTGCCTCACGTAAAGCACCAGAAACTGTCCGCTGCGCGCTGTCTTTCTATTCTCTGCCGCATCTACCACCGTCATCTGTGCATCTGGAAGCGTAAAGCTCGGCACAATTCTTTCCAGGGAGAGCTGGAAGAGAAATAGGTAGCAGCACAAGTAGCTGCAAGTGGAACTTTCTGTTTTCAACTGCTAACGTGAACCCGCAAAGAAGCCAGTGACAGCCACGCTTCCTCTCGCAGCCTGTGCGATGCGCACGGCAGCAGCTCGGTGCTCTGCCTTCATTCCGATGCTCTTCGTACCATGTGGCGCTTTCATTCTGCCGGAGTCAAACCGTCGTCCGCTTCTCGCCCAGAGAGCGCTGTGCCGGCAGCGAAATGCTCCGCGCTGCTGCTTCTGCCGAAACACGCCTGGGCTATGCACTTTCCCTCGCAGCGCTAGGTAGGTAGCACCACGTTCTGTTTGCGTGGCAGCCTGATTCTTAACGGAAAGCTTCTCGCCTGCGTCTGGCACAGAGAACAGTTTTAGGCCAGCAAGCTCACCCAGAGCTTACCCTCGACGCGTGCAAACCGGTATTCGCACCACATTCCGGTGGCAGCCCTCTTTCCTTTCCAGCCTGCACGGCGCCGCCAGATCGCGGTGCTCTCTGCACCTGCCTTCTCACTTCCAAGTACCACGGCGCACATTACAGCCTTGCAGGGAGCGAAGACGCGGAGAGGCGTCTCGCGCAGAAGAACGGGCCAGGACGAAAAGATGCTCCTCCTTTCTCCTCCTCCTTGCCCGAATGGTGGTGCTGCGTTGAAAGTCTTGGCCAGCGAAAAGCTCATCCAGCAAGTGTTTCTCTCCTGACGCATTTCGCTGAGCGAGAGCTACACGGACACTTTCGACTCAGGGAAACAGCAAGAGAATGATTGTACGTCGAGCTGAGGGAAATCCGTGCACAGCAGCCTGTGGCTGCGTGCAGTGCTCACGCCGAAGAGCGGCAAAGCTCCGAGCCATCGCTGCGCTTCAGCTCTGTCCAGAGCCCAGAAGGCGAAGAACGAAGCAGCTGGCCACCGGCTTCGTGGACTCAGTGGAGCGACTTGCAAATGTCCAGCCAAGAGCTGCTTCACAAGCAGATTCCGCTGAGAATGCTCTGGGCTGCTTCAGAAAGGAAGGCGCAGCCCTTTGCACTCCAGCACACTGCCTGGCCAGAAACAGGTTCTTACACCTTCCGTGCTGCCGAGCCCATGCAGCTTGAGCACACCCAGAAGGACGCGTCCAGAAAGAAGGCGTTCTTCGAGTACCCCCCTCCTCCAAGTAGCCTTGAAACGGAGCACAACACGCTGCGGCTCGGCAGCTTCCTTCTCAGCGAGGTGTGCCGTCACATTACGCACTCTCGCAGCTCCGTTGCCCACTCGCAGCAGCTGCTGCTACCAAAGCAAAAGGCTCCAGAAGTAAAAGCCACTGCTGGGCTGCACTTCCCCCTTGCCTCACGTAAAGCACCAGAAACTGTCCGCTGCGCGCTGTCTTTCTATTCTCTGCCGCATCTACCACCGTCATCTGTGCATCTGGAAGCGTAAAGCTCGGCACAATTCTTTCCAGGGAGAGCTGGAAGAGAAATAGGTAGCAGCACAAGTAGCTGCAAGTGGAACTTTCTGTTTTCAACTGCTAACGTGAACCCGCAAAGAAGCCAGTGACAGCCACGCTTCCTCTCGCAGCCTGTGCGATGCGCACGGCAGCAGCTCGGTGCTCTGCCTTCATTCCGATGCTCTTCGTACCATGTGGCGCTTTCATTCTGCCGGAGTCAAACCGTCGTCCGCTTCTCGCCCAGAGAGCGCTGTGCCGGCAGCGAAATGCTCCGCGCTGCTGCTTCTGCCGAAACACGCCTGGGCTATGCACTTTCCCTCGCAGCGCTAGGTAGGTAGCACCACGTTCTGTTTGCGTGGCAGCCTGATTCTTAACGGAAAGCTTCTCGCCTGCGTCTGGCACAGAGAACAGTTTTAGGCCAGCAAGCTCACCCAGAGCTTACCCTCGACGCGTGCAAACCGGTATTCGCACCACATTCCGGTGGCAGCCCTCTTTCCTTTCCAGCCTGCACGGCGCCGCCAGATCGCGGTGCTCTCTGCACCTGCCTTCTCACTTCCAAGTACCACGGCGCACATTACAGCCTTGCAGGGAGCGAAGACGCGGAGAGGCGTCTCGCGCAGAAGAACGGGCCAGGACGAAAAGATGCTCCTCCTTTCTCCTCCTCCTTGCCCGAATGGTGGTGCTGCGTTGAAAGTCTTGGCCAGCGAAAAGCTCATCCAGCAAGTGTTTCTCTCCTGACGCATTTCGCTGAGCGAGAGCTACACGGACACTTTCGACTCAGGGAAACAGCAAGAGAATGATTGTACGTCGAGCTGAGGGAAATCCGTGCACAGCAGCCTGTGGCTGCGTGCAGTGCTCACGCCGAAGAGCGGCAAAGCTCCGAGCCATCGCTGCGCTTCAGCTCTGTCCAGAGCCCAGAAGGCGAAGAACGAAGCAGCTGGCCACCGGCTTCGTGGACTCAGTGGAGCGACTTGCAAATGTCCAGCCAAGAGCTGCTTCACAAGCAGATTCCGCTGAGAATGCTCTGGGCTGCTTCAGAAAGGAAGGCGCAGCCCTTTGCACTCCAGCACACTGCCTGGCCAGAAACAGGTTCTTACACCTTCCGTGCTGCCGAGCCCATGCAGCTTGAGCACACCCAGAAGGACGCGTCCAGAAAGAAGGCGTTCTTCGAGTACCCCCCTCCTCCAAGTAGCCTTGAAACGGAGCACAACACGCTGCGGCTCGGCAGCTTCCTTCTCAGCGAGGTGTGCCGTCACATTACGCACTCTCGCAGCTCCGTTGCCCACTCGCAGCAGCTGCTGCTACCAAAGCAAAAGGCTCCAGAAGTAAAAGCCACTGCTGGGCTGCACTTCCCCCTTGCCTCACGTAAAGCACCAGAAACTGTCCGCTGCGCGCTGTCTTTCTATTCTCTGCCGCATCTACCACCGTCATCTGTGCATCTGGAAGCGTAAAGCTCGGCACAATTCTTTCCAGGGAGAGCTGGAAGAGAAATAGGTAGCAGCACAAGTAGCTGCAAGTGGAACTTTCTGTTTTCAACTGCTAACGTGAACCCGCAAAGAAGCCAGTGACAGCCACGCTTCCTCTCGCAGCCTGTGCGATGCGCACGGCAGCAGCTCGGTGCTCTGCCTTCATTCCGATGCTCTTCGTACCATGTGGCGCTTTCATTCTGCCGGAGTCAAACCGTCGTCCGCTTCTCGCCCAGAGAGCGCTGTGCCGGCAGCGAAATGCTCCGCGCTGCTGCTTCTGCCGAAACACGCCTGGGCTATGCACTTTCCCTCGCAGCGCTAGGTAGGTAGCACCACGTTCTGTTTGCGTGGCAGCCTGATTCTTAACGGAAAGCTTCTCGCCTGCGTCTGGCACAGAGAACAGTTTTAGGCCAGCAAGCTCACCCAGAGCTTACCCTCGACGCGTGCAAACCGGTATTCGCACCACATTCCGGTGGCAGCCCTCTTTCCTTTCCAGCCTGCACGGCGCCGCCAGATCGCGGTGCTCTCTGCACCTGCCTTCTCACTTCCAAGTACCACGGCGCACATTACAGCCTTGCAGGGAGCGAAGACGCGGAGAGGCGTCTCGCGCAGAAGAACGGGCCAGGACGAAAAGATGCTCCTCCTTTCTCCTCCTCCTTGCCCGAATGGTGGTGCTGCGTTGAAAGTCTTGGCCAGCGAAAAGCTCATCCAGCAAGTGTTTCTCTCCTGACGCATTTCGCTGAGCGAGAGCTACACGGACACTTTCGACTCAGGGAAACAGCAAGAGAATGATTGTACGTCGAGCTGAGGGAAATCCGTGCACAGCAGCCTGTGGCTGCGTGCAGTGCTCACGCCGAAGAGCGGCAAAGCTCCGAGCCATCGCTGCGCTTCAGCTCTGTCCAGAGCCCAGAAGGCGAAGAACGAAGCAGCTGGCCACCGGCTTCGTGGACTCAGTGGAGCGACTTGCAAATGTCCAGCCAAGAGCTGCTTCACAAGCAGATTCCGCTGAGAATGCTCTGGGCTGCTTCAGAAAGGAAGGCGCAGCCCTTTGCACTCCAGCACACTGCCTGGCCAGAAACAGGTTCTTACACCTTCCGTGCTGCCGAGCCCATGCAGCTTGAGCACACCCAGAAGGACGCGTCCAGAAAGAAGGCGTTCTTCGAGTACCCCCCTCCTCCAAGTAGCCTTGAAACGGAGCACAACACGCTGCGGCTCGGCAGCTTCCTTCTCAGCGAGGTGTGCCGTCACATTACGCACTCTCGCAGCTCCGTTGCCCACTCGCAGCAGCTGCTGCTACCAAAGCAAAAGGCTCCAGAAGTAAAAGCCACTGCTGGGCTGCACTTCCCCCTTGCCTCACGTAAAGCACCAGAAACTGTCCGCTGCGCGCTGTCTTTCTATTCTCTGCCGCATCTACCACCGTCATCTGTGCATCTGGAAGCGTAAAGCTCGGCACAATTCTTTCCAGGGAGAGCTGGAAGAGAAATAGGTAGCAGCACAAGTAGCTGCAAGTGGAACTTTCTGTTTTCAACTGCTAACGTGAACCCGCAAAGAAGCCAGTGACAGCCACGCTTCCTCTCGCAGCCTGTGCGATGCGCACGGCAGCAGCTCGGTGCTCTGCCTTCATTCCGATGCTCTTCGTACCATGTGGCGCTTTCATTCTGCCGGAGTCAAACCGTCGTCCGCTTCTCGCCCAGAGAGCGCTGTGCCGGCAGCGAAATGCTCCGCGCTGCTGCTTCTGCCGAAACACGCCTGGGCTATGCACTTTCCCTCGCAGCGCTAGGTAGGTAGCACCACGTTCTGTTTGCGTGGCAGCCTGATTCTTAACGGAAAGCTTCTCGCCTGCGTCTGGCACAGAGAACAGTTTTAGGCCAGCAAGCTCACCCAGAGCTTACCCTCGACGCGTGCAAACCGGTATTCGCACCACATTCCGGTGGCAGCCCTCTTTCCTTTCCAGCCTGCACGGCGCCGCCAGATCGCGGTGCTCTCTGCACCTGCCTTCTCACTTCCAAGTACCACGGCGCACATTACAGCCTTGCAGGGAGCGAAGACGCGGAGAGGCGTCTCGCGCAGAAGAACGGGCCAGGACGAAAAGATGCTCCTCCTTTCTCCTCCTCCTTGCCCGAATGGTGGTGCTGCGTTGAAAGTCTTGGCCAGCGAAAAGCTCATCCAGCAAGTGTTTCTCTCCTGACGCATTTCGCTGAGCGAGAGCTACACGGACACTTTCGACTCAGGGAAACAGCAAGAGAATGATTGTACGTCGAGCTGAGGGAAATCCGTGCACAGCAGCCTGTGGCTGCGTGCAGTGCTCACGCCGAAGAGCGGCAAAGCTCCGAGCCATCGCTGCGCTTCAGCTCTGTCCAGAGCCCAGAAGGCGAAGAACGAAGCAGCTGGCCACCGGCTTCGTGGACTCAGTGGAGCGACTTGCAAATGTCCAGCCAAGAGCTGCTTCACAAGCAGATTCCGCTGAGAATGCTCTGGGCTGCTTCAGAAAGGAAGGCGCAGCCCTTTGCACTCCAGCACACTGCCTGGCCAGAAACAGGTTCTTACACCTTCCGTGCTGCCGAGCCCATGCAGCTTGAGCACACCCAGAAGGACGCGTCCAGAAAGAAGGCGTTCTTCGAGTACCCCCCTCCTCCAAGTAGCCTTGAAACGGAGCACAACACGCTGCGGCTCGGCAGCTTCCTTCTCAGCGAGGTGTGCCGTCACATTACGCACTCTCGCAGCTCCGTTGCCCACTCGCAGCAGCTGCTGCTACCAAAGCAAAAGGCTCCAGAAGTAAAAGCCACTGCTGGGCTGCACTTCCCCCTTGCCTCACGTAAAGCACCAGAAACTGTCCGCTGCGCGCTGTCTTTCTATTCTCTGCCGCATCTACCACCGTCATCTGTGCATCTGGAAGCGTAAAGCTCGGCACAATTCTTTCCAGGGAGAGCTGGAAGAGAAATAGGTAGCAGCACAAGTAGCTGCAAGTGGAACTTTCTGTTTTCAACTGCTAACGTGAACCCGCAAAGAAGCCAGTGACAGCCACGCTTCCTCTCGCAGCCTGTGCGATGCGCACGGCAGCAGCTCGGTGCTCTGCCTTCATTCCGATGCTCTTCGTACCATGTGGCGCTTTCATTCTGCCGGAGTCAAACCGTCGTCCGCTTCTCGCCCAGAGAGCGCTGTGCCGGCAGCGAAATGCTCCGCGCTGCTGCTTCTGCCGAAACACGCCTGGGCTATGCACTTTCCCTCGCAGCGCTAGGTAGGTAGCACCACGTTCTGTTTGCGTGGCAGCCTGATTCTTAACGGAAAGCTTCTCGCCTGCGTCTGGCACAGAGAACAGTTTTAGGCCAGCAAGCTCACCCAGAGCTTACCCTCGACGCGTGCAAACCGGTATTCGCACCACATTCCGGTGGCAGCCCTCTTTCCTTTCCAGCCTGCACGGCGCCGCCAGATCGCGGTGCTCTCTGCACCTGCCTTCTCACTTCCAAGTACCACGGCGCACATTACAGCCTTGCAGGGAGCGAAGACGCGGAGAGGCGTCTCGCGCAGAAGAACGGGCCAGGACGAAAAGATGCTCCTCCTTTCTCCTCCTCCTTGCCCGAATGGTGGTGCTGCGTTGAAAGTCTTGGCCAGCGAAAAGCTCATCCAGCAAGTGTTTCTCTCCTGACGCATTTCGCTGAGCGAGAGCTACACGGACACTTTCGACTCAGGGAAACAGCAAGAGAATGATTGTACGTCGAGCTGAGGGAAATCCGTGCACAGCAGCCTGTGGCTGCGTGCAGTGCTCACGCCGAAGAGCGGCAAAGCTCCGAGCCATCGCTGCGCTTCAGCTCTGTCCAGAGCCCAGAAGGCGAAGAACGAAGCAGCTGGCCACCGGCTTCGTGGACTCAGTGGAGCGACTTGCAAATGTCCAGCCAAGAGCTGCTTCACAAGCAGATTCCGCTGAGAATGCTCTGGGCTGCTTCAGAAAGGAAGGCGCAGCCCTTTGCACTCCAGCACACTGCCTGGCCAGAAACAGGTTCTTACACCTTCCGTGCTGCCGAGCCCATGCAGCTTGAGCACACCCAGAAGGACGCGTCCAGAAAGAAGGCGTTCTTCGAGTACCCCCCTCCTCCAAGTAGCCTTGAAACGGAGCACAACACGCTGCGGCTCGGCAGCTTCCTTCTCAGCGAGGTGTGCCGTCACATTACGCACTCTCGCAGCTCCGTTGCCCACTCGCAGCAGCTGCTGCTACCAAAGCAAAAGGCTCCAGAAGTAAAAGCCACTGCTGGGCTGCACTTCCCCCTTGCCTCACGTAAAGCACCAGAAACTGTCCGCTGCGCGCTGTCTTTCTATTCTCTGCCGCATCTACCACCGTCATCTGTGCATCTGGAAGCGTAAAGCTCGGCACAATTCTTTCCAGGGAGAGCTGGAAGAGAAATAGGTAGCAGCACAAGTAGCTGCAAGTGGAACTTTCTGTTTTCAACTGCTAACGTGAACCCGCAAAGAAGCCAGTGACAGCCACGCTTCCTCTCGCAGCCTGTGCGATGCGCACGGCAGCAGCTCGGTGCTCTGCCTTCATTCCGATGCTCTTCGTACCATGTGGCGCTTTCATTCTGCCGGAGTCAAACCGTCGTCCGCTTCTCGCCCAGAGAGCGCTGTGCCGGCAGCGAAATGCTCCGCGCTGCTGCTTCTGCCGAAACACGCCTGGGCTATGCACTTTCCCTCGCAGCGCTAGGTAGGTAGCACCACGTTCTGTTTGCGTGGCAGCCTGATTCTTAACGGAAAGCTTCTCGCCTGCGTCTGGCACAGAGAACAGTTTTAGGCCAGCAAGCTCACCCAGAGCTTACCCTCGACGCGTGCAAACCGGTATTCGCACCACATTCCGGTGGCAGCCCTCTTTCCTTTCCAGCCTGCACGGCGCCGCCAGATCGCGGTGCTCTCTGCACCTGCCTTCTCACTTCCAGGTACCACGGCGCACATTACAGCCTTGCAGGGAGCGAAGACGCGGAGAGGCGTCTCGCGCAGAAGAACGGGCCAGGACGAAAAGATGCTCCTCCTTTCTCCTCCTCCTTGCCCGAATGGTGGTGCTGCGTTGAAAGTCTTGGCCAGCGAAAAGCTCATCCAGCAAGTGTTTCTCTCCTGACGCATTTCGCTGAGCGAGAGCTACACGGACACTTTCGACTCAGGGAAACAGCAAGAGAATGATTGTACGTCGAGCTGAGGGAAATCCGTGCACAGCAGCCTGTGGCTGCGTGCAGTGCTCACGCCGAAGAGCGGCAAAGCTCCGAGCCATCGCTGCGCTTCAGCTCTGTCCAGAGCCCAGAAGGCGAAGAACGAAGCAGCTGGCCACCGGCTTCGTGGACTCAGTGGAGCGACTTGCAAATGTCCAGCCAAGAGCTGCTTCACAAGCAGATTCCGCTGAGAATGCTCTGGGCTGCTTCAGAAAGGAAGGCGCAGCCCTTTGCACTCCAGCACACTGCCTGGCCAGAAACAGGTTCTTACACCTTCCGTGCTGCCGAGCCCATGCAGCTTGAGCACACCCAGAAGGACGCGTCCAGAAAGAAGGCGTTCTTCGAGTACCCCCCTCCTCCAAGTAGCCTTGAAACGGAGCACAACACGCTGCGGCTCGGCAGCTTCCTTCTCAGCGAGGTGTGCCGTCACATTACGCACTCTCGCAGCTCCGTTGCCCACTCGCAGCAGCTGCTGCTACCAAAGCAAAAGGCTCCAGAAGTAAAAGCCACTGCTGGGCTGCACTTCCCCCTTGCCTCACGTAAAGCACCAGAAACTGTCCGCTGCGCGCTGTCTTTCTATTCTCTGCCGCATCTACCACCGTCATCTGTGCATCTGGAAGCGTAAAGCTCGGCACAATTCTTTCCAGGGAGAGCTGGAAGAGAAATAGGTAGCAGCACAAGTAGCTGCAAGTGGAACTTTCTGTTTTCAACTGCTAACGTGAACCCGCAAAGAAGCCAGTGACAGCCACGCTTCCTCTCGCAGCCTGTGCGATGCGCACGGCAGCAGCTCGGTGCTCTGCCTTCATTCCGATGCTCTTCGTACCATGTGGCGCTTTCATTCTGCCGGAGTCAAACCGTCGTCCGCTTCTCGCCCAGAGAGCGCTGTGCCGGCAGCGAAATGCTCCGCGCTGCTGCTTCTGCCGAAACACGCCTGGGCTATGCACTTTCCCTCGCAGCGCTAGGTAGGTAGCACCACGTTCTGTTTGCGTGGCAGCCTGATTCTTAACGGAAAGCTTCTCGCCTGCGTCTGGCACAGAGAACAGTTTTAGGCCAGCAAGCTCACCCAGAGCTTACCCTCGACGCGTGCAAACCGGTATTCGCACCACATTCCGGTGGCAGCCCTCTTTCCTTTCCAGCCTGCACGGCGCCGCCAGATCGCGGTGCTCTCTGCACCTGCCTTCTCACTTCCAAGTACCACGGCGCACATTACAGCCTTGCAGGGAGCGAAGACGCGGAGAGGCGTCTCGCGCAGAAGAACGGGCCAGGACGAAAAGATGCTCCTCCTTTCTCCTCCTCCTTGCCCGAATGGTGGTGCTGCGTTGAAAGTCTTGGCCAGCGAAAAGCTCATCCAGCAAGTGTTTCTCTCCTGACGCATTTCGCTGAGCGAGAGCTACACGGACACTTTCGACTCAGGGAAACAGCAAGAGAATGATTGTACGTCGAGCTGAGGGAAATCCGTGCACAGCAGCCTGTGGCTGCGTGCAGTGCTCACGCCGAAGAGCGGCAAAGCTCCGAGCCATCGCTGCGCTTCAGCTCTGTCCAGAGCCCAGAAGGCGAAGAACGAAGCAGCTGGCCACCGGCTTCGTGGACTCAGTGGAGCGACTTGCAAATGTCCAGCCAAGAGCTGCTTCACAAGCAGATTCCGCTGAGAATGCTCTGGGCTGCTTCAGAAAGGAAGGCGCAGCCCTTTGCACTCCAGCACACTGCCTGGCCAGAAACAGGTTCTTACACCTTCCGTGCTGCCGAGCCCATGCAGCTTGAGCACACCCAGAAGGACGCGTCCAGAAAGAAGGCGTTCTTCGAGTACCCCCCTCCTCCAAGTAGCCTTGAAACGGAGCACAACACGCTGCGGCTCGGCAGCTTCCTTCTCAGCGAGGTGTGCCGTCACATTACGCACTCTCGCAGCTCCGTTGCCCACTCGCAGCAGCTGCTGCTACCAAAGCAAAAGGCTCCAGAAGTAAAAGCCACTGCTGGGCTGCACTTCCCCCTTGCCTCACGTAAAGCACCAGAAACTGTCCGCTGCGCGCTGTCTTTCTATTCTCTGCCGCATCTACCACCGTCATCTGTGCATCTGGAAGCGTAAAGCTCGGCACAATTCTTTCCAGGGAGAGCTGGAAGAGAAATAGGTAGCAGCACAAGTAGCTGCAAGTGGAACTTTCTGTTTTCAACTGCTAACGTGAACCCGCAAAGAAGCCAGTGACAGCCACGCTTCCTCTCGCAGCCTGTGCGATGCGCACGGCAGCAGCTCGGTGCTCTGCCTTCATTCCGATGCTCTTCGTACCATGTGGCGCTTTCATTCTGCCGGAGTCAAACCGTCGTCCGCTTCTCGCCCAGAGAGCGCTGTGCCGGCAGCGAAATGCTCCGCGCTGCTGCTTCTGCCGAAACACGCCTGGGCTATGCACTTTCCCTCGCAGCGCTAGGTAGGTAGCACCACGTTCTGTTTGCGTGGCAGCCTGATTCTTAACGGAAAGCTTCTCGCCTGCGTCTGGCACAGAGAACAGTTTTAGGCCAGCAAGCTCACCCAGAGCTTACCCTCGACGCGTGCAAACCGGTATTCGCACCACATTCCGGTGGCAGCCCTCTTTCCTTTCCAGCCTGCACGGCGCCGCCAGATCGCGGTGCTCTCTGCACCTGCCTTCTCACTTCCAAGTACCACGGCGCACATTACAGCCTTGCAGGGAGCGAAGACGCGGAGAGGCGTCTCGCGCAGAAGAACGGGCCAGGACGAAAAGATGCTCCTCCTTTCTCCTCCTCCTTGCCCGAATGGTGGTGCTGCGTTGAAAGTCTTGGCCAGCGAAAAGCTCATCCAGCAAGTGTTTCTCTCCTGACGCATTTCGCTGAGCGAGAGCTACACGGACACTTTCGACTCAGGGAAACAGCAAGAGAATGATTGTACGTCGAGCTGAGGGAAATCCGTGCACAGCAGCCTGTGGCTGCGTGCAGTGCTCACGCCGAAGAGCGGCAAAGCTCCGAGCCATCGCTGTGCTTCAGCTCTGTCCAGAGCCCAGAAGGCGAAGAACGAAGCAGCTGGCCACCGGCTTCGTGGACTCAGTGGAGCGACTTGCAAATGTCCAGCCAAGAGCTGCTTCACAAGCAGATTCCGCTGAGAATGCTCTGGGCTGCTTCAGAAAGGAAGGCGCAGCCCTTTGCACTCCAGCACACTGCCTGGCCAGAAACAGGTTCTTACACCTTCCGTGCTGCCGAGCCCATGCAGCTTGAGCACACCCAGAAGGACGCGTCCAGAAAGAAGGCGTTCTTCGAGTACCCCCCTCCTCCAAGTAGCCTTGAAACGGAGCACAACACGCTGCGGCTCGGCAGCTTCCTTCTCAGCGAGGTGTGCCGTCACATTACGCACTCTCGCAGCTCCGTTGCCCACTCGCAGCAGCTGCTGCTACCAAAGCAAAAGGCTCCAGAAGTAAAAGCCACTGCTGGGCTGCACTTCCCCCTTGCCTCACGTAAAGCACCAGAAACTGTCCGCTGCGCGCTGTCTTTCTATTCTCTGCCGCATCTACCACCGTCATCTGTGCATCTGGAAGCGTAAAGCTCGGCACAATTCTTTCCAGGGAGAGCTGGAAGAGAAATAGGTAGCAGCACAAGTAGCTGCAAGTGGAACTTTCTGTTTTCAACTGCTAACGTGAACCCGCAAAGAAGCCAGTGACAGCCACGCTTCCTCTCGCAGCCTGTGCGATGCGCACGGCAGCAGCTCGGTGCTCTGCCTTCATTCCGATGCTCTTCGTACCATGTGGCGCTTTCATTCTGCCGGAGTCAAACCGTCGTCCGCTTCTCGCCCAGAGAGCGCTGTGCCGGCAGCGAAATGCTCCGCGCTGCTGCTTCTGCCGAAACACGCCTGGGCTATGCACTTTCCCTCGCAGCGCTAGGTAGGTAGCACCACGTTCTGTTTGCGTGGCAGCCTGATTCTTAACGGAAAGCTTCTCGCCTGCGTCTGGCACAGAGAACAGTTTTAGGCCAGCAAGCTCACCCAGAGCTTACCCTCGACGCGTGCAAACCGGTATTCGCACCACATTCCGGTGGCAGCCCTCTTTCCTTTCCAGCCTGCACGGCGCCGCCAGATCGCGGTGCTCTCTGCACCTGCCTTCTCACTTCCAAGTACCACGGCGCACATTACAGCCTTGCAGGGAGCGAAGACGCGGAGAGGCGTCTCGCGCAGAAGAACGGGCCAGGACGAAAAGATGCTCCTCCTTTCTCCTCCTCCTTGCCCGAATGGTGGTGCTGCGTTGAAAGTCTTGGCCAGCGAAAAGCTCATCCAGCAAGTGTTTCTCTCCTGACGCATTTCGCTGAGCGAGAGCTACACGGACACTTTCGACTCAGGGAAACAGCAAGAGAATGATTGTACGTCGAGCTGAGGGAAATCCGTGCACAGCAGCCTGTGGCTGCGTGCAGTGCTCACGCCGAAGAGCGGCAAAGCTCCGAGCCATCGCTGCGCTTCAGCTCTGTCCAGAGCCCAGAAGGCGAAGAACGAAGCAGCTGGCCACCGGCTTCGTGGACTCAGTGGAGCGACTTGCAAATGTCCAGCCAAGAGCTGCTTCACAAGCAGATTCCGCTGAGAATGCTCTGGGCTGCTTCAGAAAGGAAGGCGCAGCCCTTTGCACTCCAGCACACTGCCTGGCCAGAAACAGGTTCTTACACCTTCCGTGCTGCCGAGCCCATGCAGCTTGAGCACACCCAGAAGGACGCGTCCAGAAAGAAGGCGTTCTTCGAGTACCCCCCTCCTCCAAGTAGCCTTGAAACGGAGCACAACACGCTGCGGCTCGGCAGCTTCCTTCTCAGCGAGGTGTGCCGTCACATTACGCACTCTCGCAGCTCCGTTGCCCACTCGCAGCAGCTGCTGCTACCAAAGCAAAAGGCTCCAGAAGTAAAAGCCACTGCTGGGCTGCACTTCCCCCTTGCCTCACGTAAAGCACCAGAAACTGTCCGCTGCGCGCTGTCTTTCTATTCTCTGCCGCATCTACCACCGTCATCTGTGCATCTGGAAGCGTAAAGCTCGGCACAATTCTTTCCAGGGAGAGCTGGAAGAGAAATAGGTAGCAGCACAAGTAGCTGCAAGTGGAACTTTCTGTTTTCAACTGCTAACGTGAACCCGCAAAGAAGCCAGTGACAGCCACGCTTCCTCTCGCAGCCTGTGCGATGCGCACGGCAGCAGCTCGGTGCTCTGCCTTCATTCCGATGCTCTTCGTACCATGTGGCGCTTTCATTCTGCCGGAGTCAAACCGTCGTCCGCTTCTCGCCCAGAGAGCGCTGTGCCGGCAGCGAAATGCTCCGCGCTGCTGCTTCTGCCGAAACACGCCTGGGCTATGCACTTTCCCTCGCAGCGCTAGGTAGGTAGCACCACGTTCTGTTTGCGTGGCAGCCTGATTCTTAACGGAAAGCTTCTCGCCTGCGTCTGGCACAGAGAACAGTTTTAGGCCAGCAAGCTCACCCAGAGCTTACCCTCGACGCGTGCAAACCGGTATTCGCACCACATTCCGGTGGCAGCCCTCTTTCCTTTCCAGCCTGCACGGCGCCGCCAGATCGCGGTGCTCTCTGCACCTGCCTTCTCACTTCCAAGTACCACGGCGCACATTACAGCCTTGCAGGGAGCGAAGACGCGGAGAGGCGTCTCGCGCAGAAGAACGGGCCAGGACGAAAAGATGCTCCTCCTTTCTCCTCCTCCTTGCCCGAATGGTGGTGCTGCGTTGAAAGTCTTGGCCAGCGAAAAGCTCATCCAGCAAGTGTTTCTCTCCTGACGCATTTCGCTGAGCGAGAGCTACACGGACACTTTCGACTCAGGGAAACAGCAAGAGAATGATTGTACGTCGAGCTGAGGGAAATCCGTGCACAGCAGCCTGTGGCTGCGTGCAGTGCTCACGCCGAAGAGCGGCAAAGCTCCGAGCCATCGCTGCGCTTCAGCTCTGTCCAGAGCCCAGAAGGCGAAGAACGAAGCAGCTGGCCACCGGCTTCGTGGACTCAGTGGAGCGACTTGCAAATGTCCAGCCAAGAGCTGCTTCACAAGCAGATTCCGCTGAGAATGCTCTGGACTGCTTCAGAAAGGAAGGCGCAGCCCTTTGCACTCCAGCACACTGCCTGGCCAGAAACAGGTTCTTACACCTTCCGTGCTGCCGAGCCCATGCAGCTTGAGCACACCCAGAAGGACGCGTCCAGAAAGAAGGCGTTCTTCGAGTACCCCCCTCCTCCAAGTAGCCTTGAAACGGAGCACAACACGCTGCGGCTCGGCAGCTTCCTTCTCAGCGAGGTGTGCCGTCACATTACGCACTCTCGCAGCTCCGTTGCCCACTCGCAGCAGCTGCTGCTACCAAAGCAAAAGGCTCCAGAAGTAAAAGCCACTGCTGGGCTGCACTTCCCCCTTGCCTCACGTAAAGCACCAGAAACTGTCCGCTGCGCGCTGTCTTTCTATTCTCTGCCGCATCTACCACCGTCATCTGTGCATCTGGAAGCGTAAAGCTCGGCACAATTCTTTCCAGGGAGAGCTGGAAGAGAAATAGGTAGCAGCACAAGTAGCTGCAAGTGGAACTTTCTGTTTTCAACTGCTAACGTGAACCCGCAAAGAAGCCAGTGACAGCCACGCTTCCTCTCGCAGCCTGTGCGATGCGCACGGCAGCAGCTCGGTGCTCTGCCTTCATTCCGATGCTCTTCGTACCATGTGGCGCTTTCATTCTGCCGGAGTCAAACCGTCGTCCGCTTCTCGCCCAGAGAGCGCTGTGCCGGCAGCGAAATGCTCCGCGCTGCTGCTTCTGCCGAAACACGCCTGGGCTATGCACTTTCCCTCGCAGCGCTAGGTAGGTAGCACCACGTTCTGTTTGCGTGGCAGCCTGATTCTTAACGGAAAGCTTCTCGCCTGCGTCTGGCACAGAGAACAGTTTTAGGCCAGCAAGCTCACCCAGAGCTTACCCTCGACGCGTGCAAACCGGTATTCGCACCACATTCCGGTGGCAGCCCTCTTTCCTTTCCAGCCTGCACGGCGCCGCCAGATCGCGGTGCTCTCTGCACCTGCCTTCTCACTTCCAAGTACCACGGCGCACATTACAGCCTTGCAGGGAGCGAAGACGCGGAGAGGCGTCTCGCGCAGAAGAACGGGCCAGGACGAAAAGATGCTCCTCCTTTCTCCTCCTCCTTGCCCGAATGGTGGTGCTGCGTTGAAAGTCTTGGCCAGCGAAAAGCTCATCCAGCAAGTGTTTCTCTCCTGACGCATTTCGCTGAGCGAGAGCTACACGGACACTTTCGACTCAGGGAAACAGCAAGAGAATGATTGTACGTCGAGCTGAGGGAAATCCGTGCACAGCAGCCTGTGGCTGCGTGCAGTGCTCACGCCGAAGAGCGGCAAAGCTCCGAGCCATCGCTGCGCTTCAGCTCTGTCCAGAGCCCAGAAGGCGAAGAACGAAGCAGCTGGCCACCGGCTTCGTGGACTCAGTGGAGCGACTTGCAAATGTCCAGCCAAGAGCTGCTTCACAAGCAGATTCCGCTGAGAATGCTCTGGGCTGCTTCAGAAAGGAAGGCGCAGCCCTTTGCACTCCAGCACACTGCCTGGCCAGAAACAGGTTCTTACACCTTCCGTGCTGCCGAGCCCATGCAGCTTGAGCACACCCAGAAGGACGCGTCCAGAAAGAAGGCGTTCTTCGAGTACCCCCCTCCTCCAAGTAGCCTTGAAACGGAGCACAACACGCTGCGGCTCGGCAGCTTCCTTCTCAGCGAGGTGTGCCGTCACATTACGCACTCTCGCAGCTCCGTTGCCCACTCGCAGCAGCTGCTGCTACCAAAGCAAAAGGCTCCAGAAGTAAAAGCCACTGCTGGGCTGCACTTCCCCCTTGCCTCACGTAAAGCACCAGAAACTGTCCGCTGCGCGCTGTCTTTCTATTCTCTGCCGCATCTACCACCGTCATCTGTGCATCTGGAAGCGTAAAGCTCGGCACAATTCTTTCCAGGGAGAGCTGGAAGAGAAATAGGTAGCAGCACAAGTAGCTGCAAGTGGAACTTTCTGTTTTCAACTGCTAACGTGAACCCGCAAAGAAGCCAGTGACAGCCACGCTTCCTCTCGCAGCCTGTGCGATGCGCACGGCAGCAGCTCGGTGCTCTGCCTTCATTCCGATGCTCTTCGTACCATGTGGCGCTTTCATTCTGCCGGAGTCAAACCGTCGTCCGCTTCTCGCCCAGAGAGCGCTGTGCCGGCAGCGAAATGCTCCGCGCTGCTGCTTCTGCCGAAACACGCCTGGGCTATGCACTTTCCCTCGCAGCGCTAGGTAGGTAGCACCACGTTCTGTTTGCGTGGCAGCCTGATTCTTAACGGAAAGCTTCTCGCCTGCGTCTGGCACAGAGAACAGTTTTAGGCCAGCAAGCTCACCCAGAGCTTACCCTCGACGCGTGCAAACCGGTATTCGCACCACATTCCGGTGGCAGCCCTCTTTCCTTTCCAGCCTGCACGGCGCCGCCAGATCGCGGTGCTCTCTGCACCTGCCTTCTCACTTCCAAGTACCACGGCGCACATTACAGCCTTGCAGGGAGCGAAGACGCGGAGAGGCGTCTCGCGCAGAAGAACGGGCCAGGACGAAAAGATGCTCCTCCTTTCTCCTCCTCCTTGCCCGAATGGTGGTGCTGCGTTGAAAGTCTTGGCCAGCGAAAAGCTCATCCAGCAAGTGTTTCTCTCCTGACGCATTTCGCTGAGCGAGAGCTACACGGACACTTTCGACTCAGGGAAACAGCAAGAGAATGATTGTACGTCGAGCTGAGGGAAATCCGTGCACAGCAGCCTGTGGCTGCGTGCAGTGCTCACGCCGAAGAGCGGCAAAGCTCCGAGCCATCGCTGCGCTTCAGCTCTGTCCAGAGCCCAGAAGGCGAAGAACGAAGCAGCTGGCCACCGGCTTCGTGGACTCAGTGGAGCGACTTGCAAATGTCCAGCCAAGAGCTGCTTCACAAGCAGATTCCGCTGAGAATGCTCTGGGCTGCTTCAGAAAGGAAGGCGCAGCCCTTTGCACTCCAGCACACTGCCTGGCCAGAAACAGGTTCTTACACCTTCCGTGCTGCCGAGCCCATGCAGCTTGAGCACACCCAGAAGGACGCGTCCAGAAAGAAGGCGTTCTTCGAGTACCCCCCTCCTCCAAGTAGCCTTGAAACGGAGCACAACACGCTGCGGCTCGGCAGCTTCCTTCTCAGCGAGGTGTGCCGTCACATTACGCACTCTCGCAGCTCCGTTGCCCACTCGCAGCAGCTGCTGCTACCAAAGCAAAAGGCTCCAGAAGTAAAAGCCACTGCTGGGCTGCACTTCCCCCTTGCCTCACGTAAAGCACCAGAAACTGTCCGCTGCGCGCTGTCTTTCTATTCTCTGCCGCATCTACCACCGTCATCTGTGCATCTGGAAGCGTAAAGCTCGGCACAATTCTTTCCAGGGAGAGCTGGAAGAGAAATAGGTAGCAGCACAAGTAGCTGCAAGTGGAACTTTCTGTTTTCAACTGCTAACGTGAACCCGCAAAGAAGCCAGTGACAGCCACGCTTCCTCTCGCAGCCTGTGCGATGCGCACGGCAGCAGCTCGGTGCTCTGCCTTCATTCCGATGCTCTTCGTACCATGTGGCGCTTTCATTCTGCCGGAGTCAAACCGTCGTCCGCTTCTCGCCCAGAGAGCGCTGTGCCGGCAGCGAAATGCTCCGCGCTGCTGCTTCTGCCGAAACACGCCTGGGCTATGCACTTTCCCTCGCAGCGCTAGGTAGGTAGCACCACGTTCTGTTTGCGTGGCAGCCTGATTCTTAACGGAAAGCTTCTCGCCTGCGTCTGGCACAGAGAACAGTTTTAGGCCAGCAAGCTCACCCAGAGCTTACCCTCGACGCGTGCAAACCGGTATTCGCACCACATTCCGGTGGCAGCCCTCTTTCCTTTCCAGCCTGCACGGCGCCGCCAGATCGCGGTGCTCTCTGCACCTGCCTTCTCACTTCCAAGTACCACGGCGCACATTACAGCCTTGCAGGGAGCGAAGACGCGGAGAGGCGTCTCGCGCAGAAGAACGGGCCAGGACGAAAAGATGCTCCTCCTTTCTCCTCCTCCTTGCCCGAATGGTGGTGCTGCGTTGAAAGTCTTGGCCAGCGAAAAGCTCATCCAGCAAGTGTTTCTCTCCTGACGCATTTCGCTGAGCGAGAGCTACACGGACACTTTCGACTCAGGGAAACAGCAAGAGAATGATTGTACGTCGAGCTGAGGGAAATCCGTGCACAGCAGCCTGTGGCTGCGTGCAGTGCTCACGCCGAAGAGCGGCAAAGCTCCGAGCCATCGCTGCGCTTCAGCTCTGTCCAGAGCCCAGAAGGCGAAGAACGAAGCAGCTGGCCACCGGCTTCGTGGACTCAGTGGAGCGACTTGCAAATGTCCAGCCAAGAGCTGCTTCACAAGCAGATTCCGCTGAGAATGCTCTGGGCTGCTTCAGAAAGGAAGGCGCAGCCCTTTGCACTCCAGCACACTGCCTGGCCAGAAACAGGTTCTTACACCTTCCGTGCTGCCGAGCCCATGCAGCTTGAGCACACCCAGAAGGACGCGTCCAGAAAGAAGGCGTTCTTCGAGTACCCCCCTCCTCCAAGTAGCCTTGAAACGGAGCACAACACGCTGCGGCTCGGCAGCTTCCTTCTCAGCGAGGTGTGCCGTCACATTACGCACTCTCGCAGCTCCGTTGCCCACTCGCAGCAGCTGCTGCTACCAAAGCAAAAGGCTCCAGAAGTAAAAGCCACTGCTGGGCTGCACTTCCCCCTTGCCTCACGTAAAGCACCAGAAACTGTCCGCTGCGCGCTGTCTTTCTATTCTCTGCCGCATCTACCACCGTCATCTGTGCATCTGGAAGCGTAAAGCTCGGCACAATTCTTTCCAGGGAGAGCTGGAAGAGAAATAGGTAGCAGCACAAGTAGCTGCAAGTGGAACTTTCTGTTTTCAACTGCTAACGTGAACCCGCAAAGAAGCCAGTGACAGCCACGCTTCCTCTCGCAGCCTGTGCGATGCGCACGGCAGCAGCTCGGTGCTCTGCCTTCATTCCGATGCTCTTCGTACCATGTGGCGCTTTCATTCTGCCGGAGTCAAACCGTCGTCCGCTTCTCGCCCAGAGAGCGCTGTGCCGGCAGCGAAATGCTCCGCGCTGCTGCTTCTGCCGAAACACGCCTGGGCTATGCACTTTCCCTCGCAGCGCTAGGTAGGTAGCACCACGTTCTGTTTGCGTGGCAGCCTGATTCTTAACGGAAAGCTTCTCGCCTGCGTCTGGCACAGAGAACAGTTTTAGGCCAGCAAGCTCACCCAGAGCTTACCCTCGACGCGTGCAAACCGGTATTCGCACCACATTCCGGTGGCAGCCCTCTTTCCTTTCCAGCCTGCACGGCGCCGCCAGATCGCGGTGCTCTCTGCACCTGCCTTCTCACTTCCAAGTACCACGGCGCACATTACAGCCTTGCAGGGAGCGAAGACGCGGAGAGGCGTCTCGCGCAGAAGAACGGGCCAGGACGAAAAGATGCTCCTCCTTTCTCCTCCTCCTTGCCCGAATGGTGGTGCTGCGTTGAAAGTCTTGGCCAGCGAAAAGCTCATCCAGCAAGTGTTTCTCTCCTGACGCATTTCGCTGAGCGAGAGCTACACGGACACTTTCGACTCAGGGAAACAGCAAGAGAATGATTGTACGTCGAGCTGAGGGAAATCCGTGCACAGCAGCCTGTGGCTGCGTGCAGTGCTCACGCCGAAGAGCGGCAAAGCTCCGAGCCATCGCTGCGCTTCAGCTCTGTCCAGAGCCCAGAAGGCGAAGAACGAAGCAGCTGGCCACCGGCTTCGTGGACTCAGTGGAGCGACTTGCAAATGTCCAGCCAAGAGCTGCTTCACAAGCAGATTCCGCTGAGAATGCTCTGGGCTGCTTCAGAAAGGAAGGCGCAGCCCTTTGCACTCCAGCACACTGCCTGGCCAGAAACAGGTTCTTACACCTTCCGTGCTGCCGAGCCCATGCAGCTTGAGCACACCCAGAAGGACGCGTCCAGAAAGAAGGCGTTCTTCGAGTACCCCCCTCCTCCAAGTAGCCTTGAAACGGAGCACAACACGCTGCGGCTCGGCAGCTTCCTTCTCAGCGAGGTGTGCCGTCACATTACGCACTCTCGCAGCTCCGTTGCCCACTCGCAGCAGCTGCTGCTACCAAAGCAAAAGGCTCCAGAAGTAAAAGCCACTGCTGGGCTGCACTTCCCCCTTGCCTCACGTAAAGCACCAGAAACTGTCCGCTGCGCGCTGTCTTTCTATTCTCTGCCGCATCTACCACCGTCATCTGTGCATCTGGAAGCGTAAAGCTCGGCACAATTCTTTCCAGGGAGAGCTGGAAGAGAAATAGGTAGCAGCACAAGTAGCTGCAAGTGGAACTTTCTGTTTTCAACTGCTAACGTGAACCCGCAAAGAAGCCAGTGACAGCCACGCTTCCTCTCGCAGCCTGTGCGATGCGCACGGCAGCAGCTCGGTGCTCTGCCTTCATTCCGATGCTCTTCGTACCATGTGGCGCTTTCATTCTGCCGGAGTCAAACCGTCGTCCGCTTCTCGCCCAGAGAGCGCTGTGCCGGCAGCGAAATGCTCCGCGCTGCTGCTTCTGCCGAAACACGCCTGGGCTATGCACTTTCCCTCGCAGCGCTAGGTAGGTAGCACCACGTTCTGTTTGCGTGGCAGCCTGATTCTTAACGGAAAGCTTCTCGCCTGCGTCTGGCACAGAGAACAGTTTTAGGCCAGCAAGCTCACCCAGAGCTTACCCTCGACGCGTGCAAACCGGTATTCGCACCACATTCCGGTGGCAGCCCTCTTTCCTTTCCAGCCTGCACGGCGCCGCCAGATCGCGGTGCTCTCTGCACCTGCCTTCTCACTTCCAAGTACCACGGCGCACATTACAGCCTTGCAGGGAGCGAAGACGCGGAGAGGCGTCTCGCGCAGAAGAACGGGCCAGGACGAAAAGATGCTCCTCCTTTCTCCTCCTCCTTGCCCGAATGGTGGTGCTGCGTTGAAAGTCTTGGCCAGCGAAAAGCTCATCCAGCAAGTGTTTCTCTCCTGACGCATTTCGCTGAGCGAGAGCTACACGGACACTTTCGACTCAGGGAAACAGCAAGAGAATGATTGTACGTCGAGCTGAGGGAAATCCGTGCACAGCAGCCTGTGGCTGCGTGCAGTGCTCACGCCGAAGAGCGGCAAAGCTCCGAGCCATCGCTGCGCTTCAGCTCTGTCCAGAGCCCAGAAGGCGAAGAACGAAGCAGCTGGCCACCGGCTTCGTGGACTCAGTGGAGCGACTTGCAAATGTCCAGCCAAGAGCTGCTTCACAAGCAGATTCCGCTGAGAATGCTCTGGGCTGCTTCAGAAAGGAAGGCGCAGCCCTTTGCACTCCAGCACACTGCCTGGCCAGAAACAGGTTCTTACACCTTCCGTGCTGCCGAGCCCATGCAGCTTGAGCACACCCAGAAGGACGCGTCCAGAAAGAAGGCGTTCTTCGAGTACCCCCCTCCTCCAAGTAGCCTTGAAACGGAGCACAACACGCTGCGGCTCGGCAGCTTCCTTCTCAGCGAGATGTGCCGTCACATTACGCACTCTCGCAGCTCCGTTGCCCACTCGCAGCAGCTGCTGCTACCAAAGCAAAAGGCTCCAGAAGTAAAAGCCACTGCTGGGCTGCACTTCCCCCTTGCCTCACGTAAAGCACCAGAAACTGTCCGCTGCGCGCTGTCTTTCTATTCTCTGCCGCATCTACCACCGTCATCTGTGCATCTGGAAGCGTAAAGCTCGGCACAATTCTTTCCAGGGAGAGCTGGAAGAGAAATAGGTAGCAGCACAAGTAGCTGCAAGTGGAACTTTCTGTTTTCAACTGCTAACGTGAACCCGCAAAGAAGCCAGTGACAGCCACGCTTCCTCTCGCAGCCTGTGCGATGCGCACGGCAGCAGCTCGGTGCTCTGCCTTCATTCCGATGCTCTTCGTACCATGTGGCGCTTTCATTCTGCCGGAGTCAAACCGTCGTCCGCTTCTCGCCCAGAGAGCGCTGTGCCGGCAGCGAAATGCTCCGCGCTGCTGCTTCTGCCGAAACACGCCTGGGCTATGCACTTTCCCTCGCAGCGCTAGGTAGGTAGCACCACGTTCTGTTTGCGTGGCAGCCTGATTCTTAACGGAAAGCTTCTCGCCTGCGTCTGGCACAGAGAACAGTTTTAGGCCAGCAAGCTCACCCAGAGCTTACCCTCGACGCGTGCAAACCGGTATTCGCACCACATTCCGGTGGCAGCCCTCTTTCCTTTCCAGCCTGCACGGCGCCGCCAGATCGCGGTGCTCTCTGCACCTGCCTTCTCACTTCCAAGTACCACGGCGCACATTACAGCCTTGCAGGGAGCGAAGACGCGGAGAGGCGTCTCGCGCAGAAGAACGGGCCAGGACGAAAAGATGCTCCTCCTTTCTCCTCCTCCTTGCCCGAATGGTGGTGCTGCGTTGAAAGTCTTGGCCAGCGAAAAGCTCATCCAGCAAGTGTTTCTCTCCTGACGCATTTCGCTGAGCGAGAGCTACACGGACACTTTCGACTCAGGGAAACAGCAAGAGAATGATTGTACGTCGAGCTGAGGGAAATCCGTGCACAGCAGCCTGTGGCTGCGTGCAGTGCTCACGCCGAAGAGCGGCAAAGCTCCGAGCCATCGCTGCGCTTCAGCTCTGTCCAGAGCCCAGAAGGCGAAGAACGAAGCAGCTGGCCACCGGCTTCGTGGACTCAGTGGAGCGACTTGCAAATGTCCAGCCAAGAGCTGCTTCACAAGCAGATTCCGCTGAGAATGCTCTGGGCTGCTTCAGAAAGGAAGGCGCAGCCCTTTGCACTCCAGCACACTGCCTGGCCAGAAACAGGTTCTTACACCTTCCGTGCTGCCGAGCCCATGCAGCTTGAGCACACCCAGAAGGACGCGTCCAGAAAGAAGGCGTTCTTCGAGTACCCCCCTCCTCCAAGTAGCCTTGAAACGGAGCACAACACGCTGCGGCTCGGCAGCTTCCTTCTCAGCGA
The DNA here is from genome assembly GCF_041296385.1 of Aphelocoma coerulescens. Classification (NCBI taxonomy): domain Eukaryota; kingdom Metazoa; phylum Chordata; class Aves; order Passeriformes; family Corvidae; genus Aphelocoma; species Aphelocoma coerulescens. The sequence goes on from NW_027183871.1 coordinate 30,000, forward strand.
GATGTGCCGTCACATTACGCACTCTCGCAGCTCCGTTGCCCACTCGCAGCAGCTGCTGCTACCAAAGCAAAAGGCTCCAGAAGTAAAAGCCACTGCTGGGCTGCACTTCCCCCTTGCCTCACGTAAAGCACCAGAAACTGTCCGCTGCGCGCTGTCTTTCTATTCTCTGCCGCATCTACCACCGTCATCTGTGCATCTGGAAGCGTAAAGCTCGGCACAATTCTTTCCAGGGAGAGCTGGAAGAGAAATAGGTAGCAGCACAAGTAGCTGCAAGTGGAACTTTCTGTTTTCAACTGCTAACGTGAACCCGCAAAGAAGCCAGTGACAGCCACGCTTCCTCTCGCAGCCTGTGCGATGCGCACGGCAGCAGCTCGGTGCTCTGCCTTCATTCCGATGCTCTTCGTACCATGTGGCGCTTTCATTCTGCCGGAGTCAAACCGTCGTCCGCTTCTCGCCCAGAGAGCGCTGTGCCGGCAGCGAAATGCTCCGCGCTGCTGCTTCTGCCGAAACACGCCTGGGCTATGCACTTTCCCTCGCAGCGCTAGGTAGGTAGTAGCACCACGTTCTGTTTGCGTGGCAGCCTGATTCTTAACGGAAAGCTTCTCGCCTGCGTCTGGCACAGAGAACAGTTTTAGGCCAGCAAGCTCACCCAGAGCTTACCCTCGACGCGTGCAAACCGGTATTCGCACCACATTCCGGTGGCAGCCCTCTTTCCTTTCCAGCCTGCACGGCGCCGCCAGATCGCGGTGCTCTCTGCACCTGCCTTCTCACTTCCAAGTACCACGGCGCACATTACAGCCTTGCAGGGAGCGAAGACGCGGAGAGGCGTCTCGCGCAGAAGAACGGGCCAGGACGAAAAGATGCTCCTCCTTTCTCCTCCTCCTTGCCCGAATGGTGGTGCTGCGTTGAAAGTCTTGGCCAGCGAAAAGCTCATCCAGCAAGTGTTTCTCTCCTGACGCATTTCGCTGAGCGAGAGCTACACGGACACTTTCGACTCAGGGAAACAGCAAGAGAATGATTGTACGTCGAGCTGAGGGAAATCCGTGCACAGCAGCCTGTGGCTGCGTGCAGTGCTCACGCCGAAGAGCGGCAAAGCTCCGAGCCATCGCTGCGCTTCAGCTCTGTCCAGAGCCCAGAAGGCGAAGAACGAAGCAGCTGGCCACCGGCTTCGTGGACTCAGTGGAGCGACTTGCAAATGTCCAGCCAAGAGCTGCTTCACAAGCAGATTCCGCTGAGAATGCTCTGGGCTGCTTCAGAAAGGAAGGCGCAGCCCTTTGCACTCCAGCACACTGCCTGGCCAGAAACAGGTTCTTACACCTTCCGTGCTGCCGAGCCCATGCAGCTTGAGCACACCCAGAAGGACGCGTCCAGAAAGAAGGCGTTCTTCGAGTACCCCCCTCCTCCAAGTAGCCTTGAAACGGAGCACAACACGCTGCGGCTCGGCAGCTTCCTTCTCAGCGAGGTGTGCCGTCACATTACGCACTCTCGCAGCTCCGTTGCCCACTCGCAGCAGCTGCTGCTACCAAAGCAAAAGGCTCCAGAAGTAAAAGCCACTGCTGGGCTGCACTTCCCCCTTGCCTCACGTAAAGCACCAGAAACTGTCCGCTGCGCGCTGTCTTTCTATTCTCTGCCGCATCTACCACCGTCATCTGTGCATCTGGAAGCGTAAAGCTCGGCACAATTCTTTCCAGGGAGAGCTGGAAGAGAAATAGGTAGCAGCACAAGTAGCTGCAAGTGGAACTTTCTGTTTTCAACTGCTAACGTGAACCCGCAAAGAAGCCAGTGACAGCCACGCTTCCTCTCGCAGCCTGTGCGATGCGCACGGCAGCAGCTCGGTGCTCTGCCTTCATTCCGATGCTCTTCGTACCATGTGGCGCTTTCATTCTGCCGGAGTCAAACCGTCGTCCGCTTCTCGCCCAGAGAGCGCTGTGCCGGCAGCGAAATGCTCCGCGCTGCTGCTTCTGCCGAAACACGCCTGGGCTATGCACTTTCCCTCGCAGCGCTAGGTAGGTAGTAGCACCACGTTCTGTTTGCGTGGCAGCCTGATTCTTAACGGAAAGCTTCTCGCCTGCGTCTGGCACAGAGAACAGTTTTAGGCCAGCAAGCTCACCCAGAGCTTACCCTCGACGCGTGCAAACCGGTATTCGCACCACATTCCGGTGGCAGCCCTCTTTCCTTTCCAGCCTGCACGGCGCCGCCAGATCGCGGTGCTCTCTGCACCTGCCTTCTCACTTCCAAGTACCACGGCGCACATTACAGCCTTGCAGGGAGCGAAGACGCGGAGAGGCGTCTCGCGCAGAAGAACGGGCCAGGACGAAAAGATGCTCCTCCTTTCTCCTCCTCCTTGCCCGAATGGTGGTGCTGCGTTGAAAGTCTTGGCCAGCGAAAAGCTCATCCAGCAAGTGTTTCTCTCCTGACGCATTTCGCTGAGCGAGAGCTACACGGACACTTTCGACTCAGGGAAACAGCAAGAGAATGATTGTACGTCGAGCTGAGGGAAATCCGTGCACAGCAGCCTGTGGCTGCGTGCAGTGCTCACGCCGAAGAGCGGCAAAGCTCCGAGCCATCGCTGCGCTTCAGCTCTGTCCAGAGCCCAGAAGGCGAAGAACGAAGCAGCTGGCCACCGGCTTCGTGGACTCAGTGGAGCGACTTGCAAATGTCCAGCCAAGAGCTGCTTCACAAGCAGATTCCGCTGAGAATGCTCTGGGCTGCTTCAGAAAGGAAGGCGCAGCCCTTTGCACTCCAGCACACTGCCTGGCCAGAAACAGGTTCTTACACCTTCCGTGCTGCCGAGCCCATGCAGCTTGAGCACACCCAGAAGGACGCGTCCAGAAAGAAGGCGTTCTTCGAGTACCCCCCTCCTCCAAGTAGCCTTGAAACGGAGCACAACACGCTGCGGCTCGGCAGCTTCCTTCTCAGCGAGGTGTGCCGTCACATTACGCACTCTCGCAGCTCCGTTGCCCACTCGCAGCAGCTGCTGCTACCAAAGCAAAAGGCTCCAGAAGTAAAAGCCACTGCTGGGCTGCACTTCCCCCTTGCCTCACGTAAAGCACCAGAAACTGTCCGCTGCGCGCTGTCTTTCTATTCTCTGCCGCATCTACCACCGTCATCTGTGCATCTGGAAGCGTAAAGCTCGGCACAATTCTTTCCAGGGAGAGCTGGAAGAGAAATAGGTAGCAGCACAAGTAGCTGCAAGTGGAACTTTCTGTTTTCAACTGCTAACGTGAACCCGCAAAGAAGCCAGTGACAGCCACGCTTCCTCTCGCAGCCTGTGCGATGCGCACGGCAGCAGCTCGGTGCTCTGCCTTCATTCCGATGCTCTTCGTACCATGTGGCGCTTTCATTCTGCCGGAGTCAAACCGTCGTCCGCTTCTCGCCCAGAGAGCGCTGTGCCGGCAGCGAAATGCTCCGCGCTGCTGCTTCTGCCGAAACACGCCTGGGCTATGCACTTTCCCTCGCAGCGCTAGGTAGGTAGTAGCACCACGTTCTGTTTGCGTGGCAGCCTGATTCTTAACGGAAAGCTTCTCGCCTGCGTCTGGCACAGAGAACAGTTTTAGGCCAGCAAGCTCACCCAGAGCTTACCCTCGACGCGTGCAAACCGGTATTCGCACCACATTCCGGTGGCAGCCCTCTTTCCTTTCCAGCCTGCACGGCGCCGCCAGATCGCGGTGCTCTCTGCACCTGCCTTCTCACTTCCAAGTACCACGGCGCACATTACAGCCTTGCAGGGAGCGAAGACGCGGAGAGGCGTCTCGCGCAGAAGAACGGGCCAGGACGAAAAGATGCTCCTCCTTTCTCCTCCTCCTTGCCCGAATGGTGGTGCTGCGTTGAAAGTCTTGGCCAGCGAAAAGCTCATCCAGCAAGTGTTTCTCTCCTGACGCATTTCGCTGAGCGAGAGCTACACGGACACTTTCGACTCAGGGAAACAGCAAGAGAATGATTGTACGTCGAGCTGAGGGAAATCCGTGCACAGCAGCCTGTGGCTGCGTGCAGTGCTCACGCCGAAGAGCGGCAAAGCTCCGAGCCATCGCTGCGCTTCAGCTCTGTCCAGAGCCCAGAAGGCGAAGAACGAAGCAGCTGGCCACCGGCTTCGTGGACTCAGTGGAGCGACTTGCAAATGTCCAGCCAAGAGCTGCTTCACAAGCAGATTCCGCTGAGAATGCTCTGGGCTGCTTCAGAAAGGAAGGCGCAGCCCTTTGCACTCCAGCACACTGCCTGGCCAGAAACAGGTTCTTACACCTTCCGTGCTGCCGAGCCCATGCAGCTTGAGCACACCCAGAAGGACGCGTCCAGAAAGAAGGCGTTCTTCGAGTACCCCCCTCCTCCAAGTAGCCTTGAAACGGAGCACAACACGCTGCGGCTCGGCAGCTTCCTTCTCAGCGAGGTGTGCCGTCACATTACGCACTCTCGCAGCTCCGTTGCCCACTCGCAGCAGCTGCTGCTACCAAAGCAAAAGGCTCCAGAAGTAAAAGCCACTGCTGGGCTGCACTTCCCCCTTGCCTCACGTAAAGCACCAGAAACTGTCCGCTGCGCGCTGTCTTTCTATTCTCTGCCGCATCTACCACCGTCATCTGTGCATCTGGAAGCGTAAAGCTCGGCACAATTCTTTCCAGGGAGAGCTGGAAGAGAAATAGGTAGCAGCACAAGTAGCTGCAAGTGGAACTTTCTGTTTTCAACTGCTAACGTGAACCCGCAAAGAAGCCAGTGACAGCCACGCTTCCTCTCGCAGCCTGTGCGATGCGCACGGCAGCAGCTCGGTGCTCTGCCTTCATTCCGATGCTCTTCGTACCATGTGGCGCTTTCATTCTGCCGGAGTCAAACCGTCGTCCGCTTCTCGCCCAGAGAGCGCTGTGCCGGCAGCGAAATGCTCCGCGCTGCTGCTTCTGCCGAAACACGCCTGGGCTATGCACTTTCCCTCGCAGCGCTAGGTAGGTAGCACCACGTTCTGTTTGCGTGGCAGCCTGATTCTTAACGGAAAGCTTCTCGCCTGCGTCTGGCACAGAGAACAGTTTTAGGCCAGCAAGCTCACCCAGAGCTTACCCTCGACGCGTGCAAACCGGTATTCGCACCACATTCCGGTGGCAGCCCTCTTTCCTTTCCAGCCTGCACGGCGCCGCCAGATCGCGGTGCTCTCTGCACCTGCCTTCTCACTTCCAAGTACCACGGCGCACATTACAGCCTTGCAGGGAGCGAAGACGCGGAGAGGCGTCTCGCGCAGAAGAACGGGCCAGGACGAAAAGATGCTCCTCCTTTCTCCTCCTCCTTGCCCGAATGGTGGTGCTGCGTTGAAAGTCTTGGCCAGCGAAAAGCTCATCCAGCAAGTGTTTCTCTCCTGACGCATTTCGCTGAGCGAGAGCTACACGGACACTTTCGACTCAGGGAAACAGCAAGAGAATGATTGTACGTCGAGCTGAGGGAAATCCGTGCACAGCAGCCTGTGGCTGCGTGCAGTGCTCACGCCGAAGAGCGGCAAAGCTCCGAGCCATCGCTGCGCTTCAGCTCTGTCCAGAGCCCAGAAGGCGAAGAACGAAGCAGCTGGCCACCGGCTTCGTGGACTCAGTGGAGCGACTTGCAAATGTCCAGCCAAGAGCTGCTTCACAAGCAGATTCCGCTGAGAATGCTCTGGGCTGCTTCAGAAAGGAAGGCGCAGCCCTTTGCACTCCAGCACACTGCCTGGCCAGAAACAGGTTCTTACACCTTCCGTGCTGCCGAGCCCATGCAGCTTGAGCACACCCAGAAGGACGCGTCCAGAAAGAAGGCGTTCTTCGAGTACCCCCCTCCTCCAAGTAGCCTTGAAACGGAGCACAACACGCTGCGGCTCGGCAGCTTCCTTCTCAGCGAGATGTGCCGTCACATTACGCACTCTCGCAGCTCCGTTGCCCACTCGCAGCAGCTGCTGCTACCAAAGCAAAAGGCTCCAGAAGTAAAAGCCACTGCTGGGCTGCACTTCCCCCTTGCCTCACGTAAAGCACCAGAAACTGTCCGCTGCGCGCTGTCTTTCTATTCTCTGCCGCATCTACCACCGTCATCTGTGCATCTGGAAGCGTAAAGCTCGGCACAATTCTTTCCAGGGAGAGCTGGAAGAGAAATAGGTAGCAGCACAAGTAGCTGCAAGTGGAACTTTCTGTTTTCAACTGCTAACGTGAACCCGCAAAGAAGCCAGTGACAGCCACGCTTCCTCTCGCAGCCTGTGCGATGCGCACGGCAGCAGCTCGGTGCTCTGCCTTCATTCCGATGCTCTTCGTACCATGTGGCGCTTTCATTCTGCCGGAGTCAAACCGTCGTCCGCTTCTCGCCCAGAGAGCGCTGTGCCGGCAGCGAAATGCTCCGCGCTGCTGCTTCTGCCGAAACACGCCTGGGCTATGCACTTTCCCTCGCAGCGCTAGGTAGGTAGCACCACGTTCTGTTTGCGTGGCAGCCTGATTCTTAACGGAAAGCTTCTCGCCTGCGTCTGGCACAGAGAACAGTTTTAGGCCAGCAAGCTCACCCAGAGCTTACCCTCGACGCGTGCAAACCGGTATTCGCACCACATTCCGGTGGCAGCCCTCTTTCCTTTCCAGCCTGCACGGCGCCGCCAGATCGCGGTGCTCTCTGCACCTGCCTTCTCACTTCCAAGTACCACGGCGCACATTACAGCCTTGCAGGGAGCGAAGACGCGGAGAGGCGTCTCGCGCAGAAGAACGGGCCAGGACGAAAAGATGCTCCTCCTTTCTCCTCCTCCTTGCCCGAATGGTGGTGCTGCGTTGAAAGTCTTGGCCAGCGAAAAGCTCATCCAGCAAGTGTTTCTCTCCTGACGCATTTCGCTGAGCGAGAGCTACACGGACACTTTCGACTCAGGGAAACAGCAAGAGAATGATTGTACGTCGAGCTGAGGGAAATCCGTGCACAGCAGCCTGTGGCTGCGTGCAGTGCTCACGCCGAAGAGCGGCAAAGCTCCGAGCCATCGCTGCGCTTCAGCTCTGTCCAGAGCCCAGAAGGCGAAGAACGAAGCAGCTGGCCACCGGCTTCGTGGACTCAGTGGAGCGACTTGCAAATGTCCAGCCAAGAGCTGCTTCACAAGCAGATTCCGCTGAGAATGCTCTGGGCTGCTTCAGAAAGGAAGGCGCAGCCCTTTGCACTCCAGCACACTGCCTGGCCAGAAACAGGTTCTTACACCTTCCGTGCTGCCGAGCCCATGCAGCTTGAGCACACCCAGAAGGACGCGTCCAGAAAGAAGGCGTTCTTCGAGTACCCCCCTCCTCCAAGTAGCCTTGAAACGGAGCACAACACGCTGCGGCTCGGCAGCTTCCTTCTCAGCGAGATGTGCCGTCACATTACGCACTCTCGCAGCTCCGTTGCCCACTCGCAGCAGCTGCTGCTACCAAAGCAAAAGGCTCCAGAAGTAAAAGCCACTGCTGGGCTGCACTTCCCCCTTGCCTCACGTAAAGCACCAGAAACTGTCCGCTGCGCGCTGTCTTTCTATTCTCTGCCGCATCTACCACCGTCATCTGTGCATCTGGAAGCGTAAAGCTCGGCACAATTCTTTCCAGGGAGAGCTGGAAGAGAAATAGGTAGCAGCACAAGTAGCTGCAAGTGGAACTTTCTGTTTTCAACTGCTAACGTGAACCCGCAAAGAAGCCAGTGACAGCCACGCTTCCTCTCGCAGCCTGTGCGATGCGCACGGCAGCAGCTCGGTGCTCTGCCTTCATTCCGATGCTCTTCGTACCATGTGGCGCTTTCATTCTGCCGGAGTCAAACCGTCGTCCGCTTCTCGCCCAGAGAGCGCTGTGCCGGCAGCGAAATGCTCCGCGCTGCTGCTTCTGCCGAAACACGCCTGGGCTATGCACTTTCCCTCGCAGCGCTAGGTAGGTAGTAGCACCACGTTCTGTTTGCGTGGCAGCCTGATTCTTAACGGAAAGCTTCTCGCCTGCGTCTGGCACAGAGAACAGTTTTAGGCCAGCAAGCTCACCCAGAGCTTACCCTCGACGCGTGCAAACCGGTATTCGCACCACATTCCGGTGGCAGCCCTCTTTCCTTTCCAGCCTGCACGGCGCCGCCAGATCGCGGTGCTCTCTGCACCTGCCTTCTCACTTCCAAGTACCACGGCGCACATTACAGCCTTGCAGGGAGCGAAGACGCGGAGAGGCGTCTCGCGCAGAAGAACGGGCCAGGACGAAAAGATGCTCCTCCTTTCTCCTCCTCCTTGCCCGAATGGTGGTGCTGCGTTGAAAGTCTTGGCCAGCGAAAAGCTCATCCAGCAAGTGTTTCTCTCCTGACGCATTTCGCTGAGCGAGAGCTACACGGACACTTTCGACTCAGGGAAACAGCAAGAGAATGATTGTACGTCGAGCTGAGGGAAATCCGTGCACAGCAGCCTGTGGCTGCGTGCAGTGCTCACGCCGAAGAGCGGCAAAGCTCCGAGCCATCGCTGCGCTTCAGCTCTGTCCAGAGCCCAGAAGGCGAAGAACGAAGCAGCTGGCCACCGGCTTCGTGGACTCAGTGGAGCGACTTGCAAATGTCCAGCCAAGAGCTGCTTCACAAGCAGATTCCGCTGAGAATGCTCTGGGCTGCTTCAGAAAGGAAGGCGCAGCCCTTTGCACTCCAGCACACTGCCTGGCCAGAAACAGGTTCTTACACCTTCCGTGCTGCCGAGCCCATGCAGCTTGAGCACACCCAGAAGGACGCGTCCAGAAAGAAGGCGTTCTTCGAGTACCCCCCTCCTCCAAGTAGCCTTGAAACGGAGCACAACACGCTGCGGCTCGGCAGCTTCCTTCTCAGCGAGGTGTGCCGTCACATTACGCACTCTCGCAGCTCCGTTGCCCACTCGCAGCAGCTGCTGCTACCAAAGCAAAAGGCTCCAGAAGTAAAAGCCACTGCTGGGCTGCACTTCCCCCTTGCCTCACGTAAAGCACCAGAAACTGTCCGCTGCGCGCTGTCTTTCTATTCTCTGCCGCATCTACCACCGTCATCTGTGCATCTGGAAGCGTAAAGCTCGGCACAATTCTTTCCAGGGAGAGCTGGAAGAGAAATAGGTAGCAGCACAAGTAGCTGCAAGTGGAACTTTCTGTTTTCAACTGCTAACGTGAACCCGCAAAGAAGCCAGTGACAGCCACGCTTCCTCTCGCAGCCTGTGCGATGCGCACGGCAGCAGCTCGGTGCTCTGCCTTCATTCCGATGCTCTTCGTACCATGTGGCGCTTTCATTCTGCCGGAGTCAAACCGTCGTCCGCTTCTCGCCCAGAGAGCGCTGTGCCGGCAGCGAAATGCTCCGCGCTGCTGCTTCTGCCGAAACACGCCTGGGCTATGCACTTTCCCTCGCAGCGCTAGGTAGGTAGTAGCACCACGTTCTGTTTGCGTGGCAGCCTGATTCTTAACGGAAAGCTTCTCGCCTGCGTCTGGCACAGAGAACAGTTTTAGGCCAGCAAGCTCACCCAGAGCTTACCCTCGACGCGTGCAAACCGGTATTCGCACCACATTCCGGTGGCAGCCCTCTTTCCTTTCCAGCCTGCACGGCGCCGCCAGATCGCGGTGCTCTCTGCACCTGCCTTCTCACTTCCAAGTACCACGGCGCACATTACAGCCTTGCAGGGAGCGAAGACGCGGAGAGGCGTCTCGCGCAGAAGAACGGGCCAGGACGAAAAGATGCTCCTCCTTTCTCCTCCTCCTTGCCCGAATGGTGGTGCTGCGTTGAAAGTCTTGGCCAGCGAAAAGCTCATCCAGCAAGTGTTTCTCTCCTGACGCATTTCGCTGAGCGAGAGCTACACGGACACTTTCGACTCAGGGAAACAGCAAGAGAATGATTGTACGTCGAGCTGAGGGAAATCCGTGCACAGCAGCCTGTGGCTGCGTGCAGTGCTCACGCCGAAGAGCGGCAAAGCTCCGAGCCATCGCTGCGCTTCAGCTCTGTCCAGAGCCCAGAAGGCGAAGAACGAAGCAGCTGGCCACCGGCTTCGTGGACTCAGTGGAGCGACTTGCAAATGTCCAGCCAAGAGCTGCTTCACAAGCAGATTCCGCTGAGAATGCTCTGGGCTGCTTCAGAAAGGAAGGCGCAGCCCTTTGCACTCCAGCACACTGCCTGGCCAGAAACAGGTTCTTACACCTTCCGTGCTGCCGAGCCCATGCAGCTTGAGCACACCCAGAAGGACGCGTCCAGAAAGAAGGCGTTCTTCGAGTACCCCCCTCCTCCAAGTAGCCTTGAAACGGAGCACAACACGCTGCGGCTCGGCAGCTTCCTTCTCAGCGAGGTGTGCCGTCACATTACGCACTCTCGCAGCTCCGTTGCCCACTCGCAGCAGCTGCTGCTACCAAAGCAAAAGGCTCCAGAAGTAAAAGCCACTGCTGGGCTGCACTTCCCCCTTGCCTCACGTAAAGCACCAGAAACTGTCCGCTGCGCGCTGTCTTTCTATTCTCTGCCGCATCTACCACCGTCATCTGTGCATCTGGAAGCGTAAAGCTCGGCACAATTCTTTCCAGGGAGAGCTGGAAGAGAAATAGGTAGCAGCACAAGTAGCTGCAAGTGGAACTTTCTGTTTTCAACTGCTAACGTGAACCCGCAAAGAAGCCAGTGACAGCCACGCTTCCTCTCGCAGCCTGTGCGATGCGCACGGCAGCAGCTCGGTGCTCTGCCTTCATTCCGATGCTCTTCGTACCATGTGGCGCTTTCATTCTGCCGGAGTCAAACCGTCGTCCGCTTCTCGCCCAGAGAGCGCTGTGCCGGCAGCGAAATGCTCCGCGCTGCTGCTTCTGCCGAAACACGCCTGGGCTATGCACTTTCCCTCGCAGCGCTAGGTAGGTAGTAGCACCACGTTCTGTTTGCGTGGCAGCCTGATTCTTAACGGAAAGCTTCTCGCCTGCGTCTGGCACAGAGAACAGTTTTAGGCCAGCAAGCTCACCCAGAGCTTACCCTCGACGCGTGCAAACCGGTATTCGCACCACATTCCGGTGGCAGCCCTCTTTCCTTTCCAGCCTGCACGGCGCCGCCAGATCGCGGTGCTCTCTGCACCTGCCTTCTCACTTCCAAGTACCACGGCGCACATTACAGCCTTGCAGGGAGCGAAGACGCGGAGAGGCGTCTCGCGCAGAAGAACGGGCCAGGACGAAAAGATGCTCCTCCTTTCTCCTCCTCCTTGCCCGAATGGTGGTGCTGCGTTGAAAGTCTTGGCCAGCGAAAAGCTCATCCAGCAAGTGTTTCTCTCCTGACGCATTTCGCTGAGCGAGAGCTACACGGACACTTTCGACTCAGGGAAACAGCAAGAGAATGATTGTACGTCGAGCTGAGGGAAATCCGTGCACAGCAGCCTGTGGCTGCGTGCAGTGCTCACGCCGAAGAGCGGCAAAGCTCCGAGCCATCGCTGCGCTTCAGCTCTGTCCAGAGCCCAGAAGGCGAAGAACGAAGCAGCTGGCCACCGGCTTCGTGGACTCAGTGGAGCGACTTGCAAATGTCCAGCCAAGAGCTGCTTCACAAGCAGATTCCGCTGAGAATGCTCTGGGCTGCTTCAGAAAGGAAGGCGCAGCCCTTTGCACTCCAGCACACTGCCTGGCCAGAAACAGGTTCTTACACCTTCCGTGCTGCCGAGCCCATGCAGCTTGAGCACACCCAGAAGGACGCGTCCAGAAAGAAGGCGTTCTTCGAGTACCCCCCTCCTCCAAGTAGCCTTGAAACGGAGCACAACACGCTGCGGCTCGGCAGCTTCCTTCTCAGCGAGGTGTGCCGTCACATTACGCACTCTCGCAGCTCCGTTGCCCACTCGCAGCAGCTGCTGCTACCAAAGCAAAAGGCTCCAGAAGTAAAAGCCACTGCTGGGCTGCACTTCCCCCCTTGCCTCACGTAAAGCACCAGAAACTGTCCGCTGCGCGCTGTCTTTCTATTCTCTGCCGCATCTACCACCGTCATCTGTGCATCTGGAAGCGTAAAGCTCGGCACAATTCTTTCCAGGGAGAGCTGGAAGAGAAATAGGTAGCAGCACAAGTAGCTGCAAGTGGAACTTTCTGTTTTCAACTGCTAACGTGAACCCGCAAAGAAGCCAGTGACAGCCACGCTTCCTCTCGCAGCCTGTGCGATGCGCACGGCAGCAGCTCGGTGCTCTGCCTTCATTCCGATGCTCTTCGTACCATGTGGCGCTTTCATTCTGCCGGAGTCAAACCGTCGTCCGCTTCTCGCCCAGAGAGCGCTGTGCCGGCAGCGAAATGCTCCGCGCTGCTGCTTCTGCCGAAACACGCCTGGGCTATGCACTTTCCCTCGCAGCGCTAGGTAGGTAGTAGCACCACGTTCTGTTTGCGTGGCAGCCTGATTCTTAACGGAAAGCTTCTCGCCTGCGTCTGGCACAGAGAACAGTTTTAGGCCAGCAAGCTCACCCAGAGCTTACACCTCGACGCGTGCAAACCGGTATTCGCACCACATTCCGGTGGCAGCCCTCTTTCCTTTCCAGCCTGCACGGCGCCGCAGATCGCGGTGCTCTCTGCACCTGCCTTCTCACTTCCAAGTACCACGGCGCACATTACAGCCTTGCAGGGAGCGAAGACGCGGAGAGGCGTCTCGCGCAGAAGAACGGGCCAGGACGAAAAGATGCTCCTCCTTTCTCCTCCTCCTTGCCCGAATGGTGGTGCTGCGTTGAAAGTCTTGGCCAGCGAAAAGCTCATCCAGCAAGTGTTTCTCTCCTGACGCATTTCGCTGAGCGAGAGCTACACGGACACTTTCGACTCAGGGAAACAGCAAGAGAATGATTGTACGTCGAGCTGAGGGAAATCCGTGCACAGCAGCCTGTGGCTGCGTGCAGTGCTCACGCCGAAGAGCGGCAAAGCTCCGAGCCATCGCTGCGCTTCAGCTCTGTCCAGAGCCCAGAAGGCGAAGAACGAAGCAGCTGGCCACCGGCTTCGTGGACTCAGTGGAGCGACTTGCAAATGTCCAGCCAAGAGCTGCTTCACAAGCAGATTCCGCTGAGAATGCTCTGGGCTGCTTCAGAAAGGAAGGCGCAGCCCTTTGCACTCCAGCACACTGCCTGGCCAGAAACAGGTTCTTACACCTTCCGTGCTGCCGAGCCCATGCAGCTTGAGCACACCCAGAAGGACGCGTCCAGAAAGAAGGCGTTCTTCGAGTACCCCCCTCCTCCAAGTAGCCTTGAAACGGAGCACAACACGCTGCGGCTCGGCAGCTTCCTTCTCAGCGAGGTGTGCCGTCACATTACGCACTCTCGCAGCTCCGTTGCCCACTCGCAGCAGCTGCTGCTACCAAAGCAAAAGGCTCCAGAAGTAAAAGCCACTGCTGGGCTGCACTTCCCCCTTGCCTCACGTAAAGCACCAGAAACTGTCCGCTGCGCGCTGTCTTTCTATTCTCTGCCGCATCTACCACCGTCATCTGTGCATCTGGAAGCGTAAAGCTCGGCACAATTCTTTCCAGGGAGAGCTGGAAGAGAAATAGGTAGCAGCACAAGTAGCTGCAAGTGGAACTTTCTGTTTTCAACTGCTAACGTGAACCCGCAAAGAAGCCAGTGACAGCCACGCTTCTCTCGCAGCCTGTGCGATGCGCACGGCAGCAGCTCGGTGCTCTGCCTTCATTCCGATGCTCTTCGTACCATGTGGCGCTTTCATTCTGCCGGAGTCAAACCGTCGTCCGCTTCTCGCCCAGAGAGCGCTGTGCCGGCAGCGAAATGCTCCGCGCTGCTGCTTCTGCCGAAACACGCCTGGGCTATGCACTTTCCCTCGCAGCGCTAGGTAGGTAGTAGCACCACGTTCTGTTTGCGTGGCAGCCTGATTCTTAACGGAAAGCTTCTCGCCTGCGTCTGGCACAGAGAACAGTTTTAGGCCAGCAAGCTCACCCAGAGCTTACCCTCGACGCGTGCAAACCGGGTATTCGCACCACATTCGGTGGCAGCCCTCTTTCCTTTCCAGCCTGCACGGCGCCGCCAGATCGCGGTGCTCTCTGCACCTGCCTTCTCACTTCCAAGTACCACGGCGCACATTACAGCCTTGCAGGGAGCGAAGACGCGGAGAGGCGTCTCGCGCAGAAGAACGGGCCAGGACGAAAAGATGCTCCTCCTTTCTCCTCCTCCTTGCCCGAATGGTGGTGCTGCGTTGAAAGTCTTGGCCAGCGAAAAGCTCATCCAGCAAGTGTTTCTCTCCTGACGCATTTCGCTGAGCGAGAGCTACACGGACACTTTCGACTCAGGGAAACAGCAAGAGAATGATTGTACGTCGAGCTGAGGAAATCCGTGCACAGCAGCCTGTGGCTGCGTGCAGTGCTCACGCCGAAGAGCGGCAAAGCTCCGAGC
>NW_027183872.1:0-44239 GCF_041296385.1 Aphelocoma coerulescens
ATCTCGAAAAATCCCTAAAAAATCGATTCAAAATTCGAAAAATTTCTAAAATTATTCTTGAAAAATCCCTAAAAAATCCTAAAAAATCCTAAAAAAATGCCTAAAAAATCCGAAAAAAATCTGAAAAATCCCTAAAAAATCCCTAAAAAATCCTAAAAAAATCCAAAAAAAGCCTAAAAAATCCTAAAAAAATCCCTATAAAATCCTAAAAAAATCCCTAAAAAATCCCTAAAAAATCCTAAAAAAATCCTAAAAAATCCAAAAAAAATCCCTAAAAATCCCTAAAAATTCTGAAAAAAATCACAAAAAATTCTAAAAATATTCCTGAAAAACCCCTAAAAAATCCCTAAAAAATCCTAAAAAAATGCCTAAAAAATCCTAAAAAAATGCCTAAAAATCCCTAAAAAATCCGTAAAAAATCCTAAAAATGTCCGAAAAAATCCGAAAAAATCCAAAAAAAATCCTAAAAAAATCCAAAAAAAATCCTAAAAAAATCCCTAAAAAATCCTAAAAAAATCCTAAAAAAAATCCTAAAAATCCCCCAAAAATCCCCCCAAAATGTCCATACCTGTGGGCGCCTTCCCGGGAGAAGTAGAGGGTGTAGTGCAGGATATTCCCGCGGGATTGGGCCGGCGGCCGCCAGCCCAGGCGGATGGAGCGGCTGGAAACGAGGAGGGGCCGCAGATCCCGAGGGGCCGAAAAAATCCCCAAAGGTTCCCCAAAAATCCCCCCAAAAATCCCGAAAAAATCCCGAGAAAATTCTAAATAATCCCTAAAAAAATCCGAAAAAAAATCCCTAAAAATTCTGAAAAAATCCCTAAAAAATCCTGAAAAAATCTGTAAAAAATCCGAAAAAATCCCTAAAAAATCCCTAAAAAATTCCTAAAAAATCTGTAAAAAATCTCTAAAAAATCCGAAAAAATCCCTAAAAAATCCCTAAAAAATCTCTAAAAAACTCTAAAAAAATTCTTAAAAAATCCCTAAAAAATCCGAAAAAAATCCCTAAAAAATCCGAAAAAAATCCCTAAAAAATCCTTAAAAAATCCTAAAAAAATCCCTAAAAATCCCTAAAAAATCTGAAAAAAATCGCAAAAAATTCTAAAAATATTCCTGAAAAATCCCTAAAAAATCCCTAAAAAATCTGTAAAAAATCCCCCAAAAATCCCCAAAAAATCCTAAAAAAATCCAAAAAAAATCCAAAAAAAATCCCTAAAAAATCCTAAAAATGTCCTAAAAAATCCAAAAAAAATCCAAAAAAAATCTTAAAAAAATCCAAAAAAAATCCTAAAAAATCCTAAAAAAATCCTAAAAAAATCCCTAAAAAAAATCCTAAAAATCCCCCAAAAATCCCCCCAAAATGTCCATACCTGTGGGCGCCTTCCGGGAGAAGTAGAGGGTGTAGTGCAGGATATTCCCGCGGGATTGGGCCGGCGGCCGCCAGCCCAGGCGGATGGAGCGGCTGGAAACGAGGAGGGGCCGCAGATCCCGAGGGGCCGAAAAAATCCCCAAAGGTTCCCCAAAAATCCCCCGAAAAATCCCGAAAAAATCCCGAAAAAATCCTGAAAAAAGTCTAAATAATCCCTAAAAAAATCCCTAAAAAAATCCTGGAAAATCCTAAAAAAATCCCTAAAAAATCTGAAAAAATCCCTAAAAAATCCCTAAAACAATCCTGAAAAAATCCCTAAAAAATCCCTAAAAAATCCCTAAAAAATCTCTAAAAAATCAAAAAAAAATTCTCTAAAATTCTAAAAAATCTGTAAAAAATCTCTAAAAAAATCCTAAAAAAATCCCTAAAAAATCCCTAAAAATCCCTAAAAAATCCAAAAAAATTCCAAAAAAATCCCTAAAAAATCCTAAAAAATCCCTAAAAAATCCTAAAAAAATGCCTAAAAAATCCTAAAAAAATCCCTTAAAAATCAAAAAAAATCCCTAAAAAAATCCCTTAAAAATCAAAAAAAATCCCTAAAAAAGTCCTAAAAAATCCTAAAAAAATCCCTATAAAATCCTAAAAAAATCCCTAAAAATCCCTAAAAAATCTGAAAAAAATCGCAAAAAATTCTAAAAATATTCCTGAAAAATCCCTAAAAAATCTGTAAAAAATCCCCAAAAAATCCTAAAAAAAATCCTAAAAAAATCCAAAAAAAATCCCTAAAAAATCTGTAAAAAATCCTAAAAATGTCCTAAAAATCCAAAAAAATCCAAAAAAAATCCTAAAAAATCCTAAAAAATCCTAAAAAAATCCTAAAAAAATCCTAAAAAAAAAATCCTAAAAAAAATCCTAAAAATCCCCCAAAAATCCCCCCAAAATGTCCATACCTGTGGGCGCCTTCCCGGGAGAAGTAGAGGGTGTAGTGCAGGATATTCCCGCGGGATTGGGCCCGGCCGCGCCAGCCCAGGCGGATGGAGCGGCTGGAAACGAGGAGGGGCCGCAGATCCCGAGGGGCCGAAAAAATCCCCAAAGGTTCCCCAAAAATCCCCCAAAAATCCCGAAAAAATCCCGAGAAAATTCTAAATTATCCCTAAAAAAATCCCTAAAAAAATCCCGAAAAAATCCTGAAAAAATTCTAAATAATCCCTAAAAAAATCCCTAAAAAATCCCTAAAAAATCCCAAAAAAATCCTAAAAAAATTCTAAAAAATTCCTAAAAAATCTGTAAAAAATCCCTAAAAAATCTGAAAAAATCCCTAAAAAATCCCTAAAAAATAAAAAAAAAATCCTAAAAAATCCCTAAAAAATCCCCAAAAAATCTCTAAAAAACTCTAAAAAAATTCTTGAAAAATCCCTAAAAAATCCGAAAAAAATCCCTAAAAAATCCTAAAAAAATCCCTAAAAAATCCTAAAAAAATCCTAAAAAAAAGCCTAAAAAATCCTAAAAAAATCCCTATAAAATCCTAAAAAAAATCCCTAAAAATCCTAAAAAATCTGAAAAAATTCGCAAAAAATTCTAAAAATATTCCTAAAAAATCCCTAAAAAATCTGTAAAAAATCCCCAAAAAATCCTAAAAAAATCCTTAAAAAATCCCTAAAAAATCTGTAAAAAATCCTAAAAATGTCCTAAAAAATCCGAAAAAAAATCCTAAAAATCCCCCAAAAATCCCCCCAAAATGTCCGTACCTGTGGGCGCCTTCCCGGGAGAAGTAGAGGGTGTAGTGCAGGATATTCCCGCGGGATTGGGCCGGCGGCCGCCAGCCCAGGCGGATGGAGCGGCTGGAAACGAGGAGGGGGCCGCAGATCCCGAGGGGCCGAAAAAATCCCCAAAGGTTCCCCAAAAATCCCCCGAAAAATCCCGAAAAAATCCCGAGAAAATTCTAAATAATCCCTAAAAAAATCCCTAAAAAATCCCTAAAAAATCTGAAAAAATCCCTAAAAAAATCCTGAAAAAATCTGTAAAAAATCCGAAAAAATCCGAAAAAATCCGAAAAAATCCCTAAAAAAATCCTGAAAAAATCCCTAAAAAATCCCTAAAAAATCCCAAAAAAATCCCAAAAAAATCCTAAAAAAATTCTAAAAAAATCCTAAAAAATCCCTAAAAAATCCCTAAAAAATCCTAAAAAAATGCCTAAAAAATCCTAAAAAAATCCTAAAAAAATCCCCTATAAAATCCTAAAAAAATCCCTAAAAATCCCTAAAAAATCTGAAAAAAAATCGCAAAAAATTCTAAAAATATTCCTGAAAAATCCCTAAAAAATCCCCCAAAAATCTGTAAAAAATCCCCAAAAAATCCTAAAAAAATCCGAAAAAAATCTAAAAAAAATCCCTAAAAAATCTGTAAAAAATCCTAAAAATGTCCTAAAAAAATCCGAAAAAAAATCCAAAAAAAATCTTAAAAAAATCCAAAAAAAATCCTAAAAAAATCCTAAAAAAATCCTAAAAAAAATCCTAAAAATCCCCCAAAAATCCCCCCAAAATGTCCATACCTGTGGGCGCCTTCCCGGGAGAAGTAGAGGGTGTAGTGCAGGATATTCCCGCGGGATTGGGCCGGCGGCCGCCAGCCCAGGCGGATGGAGCGGCTGGAAACGAGGAGGGGCCGCAGATCCCGAGGGGGCCGAAAAAATCCCCAAAGGTTCCCCAAAAATCCCCCGAAAAATCCCGAAAAAATCCTGAAAAAATTCTAAATAATCCCTAAAAAAATCCCTAAAAAAATCCCTAAAAAATCCTAAAAAAAACCTAAAAAAATTCTCTAAAATTCCTAAAAAATCTGTAAAAAATCTCTAAAAAATCTGAAAAAATCCCTAAAAAATCCCTAAAAAAATCCTGAAAAAATCCCTAAAAAATCCCTAAAAAATCCCAAAAAAATCCCAAAAAAATCCTAAAAAAATTCTAAAAAATTCCTAAAAAATCTGTAAAAAATCCCGAAAAAATCTGAAAAAATCCCTAAAAAATCCCTAAAAAATAAAAAAAAAATCCTAAAAAATCCCTAAAAAATCCCCAAAAAATCTCTAAAAAACTCTAAAAAAATTCTTGAAAAATCCCTAAAAAATCCTAAAAAAAATCCCTAAAAAATCCTAAAAAAATCCCCAAAAAATCCCTAAAAAATCTGAAAAAATTCGCAAAAAATTCTAAAAATATTCCTGAAAAATCCCCAAAAAATCTGAAAAAATTTGCAAAAAATCCTAAAAAAATCCTAAAAAAATCCTAAAAAAATCCCTAAAAAAATCTGTAAAAAATCCTAAAAATGTCCTAAAAAATCCGAAAAAAAAATCCAAAAAAAATCCTAAAAAAATCCCTAAAAAATCCTAAAAAAATCCCTAAAAATCCCTAAAAAATCTGAAAAAAATCGCAAAAAATTCTAAAAATATTCCTGAAAAATCCCTAAAAAATCTGAAAAAATTCGCAAAAAATCCTAAAAAAATCCTAAAAAAATCCCTAAAAAAATCTGTAAAAAATCCTAAAATGTCCTAAAAAATCCGAAAAAAAATCCTAAAAAAATCCTAAAAAAATCCCTAAAAAATCCTAAAAAAATCCTAAAAAAAATCCTAAAAATCCCCCAAAAATCCCCCAAAATGTCCATACCTGTGGGCGCCTTCCCGGGAGAAGTAGAGGGTGTAGTGCAGGATATTCCCGCGGGATTGGGCCGGCGGCCGCCAGCCCAGGCGGATGGAGCGGCTGGAAACGAGGAGGGGGCCGCAGATCCCGAGGGGCCGAAAAAATCCCCAAAGGTTCCCCAAAAATCCCCCGAAAAATCCCGAAAAAATCCCGAAAAAATTCTAAATTATCCCTAAAAAAATCCCTAAAAAAAATCCCGAAAAAATCCCAAAAAAATCCCAAAAAAATCCTAAAAAAATTCTCTAAAATTCCTAAAAAATCTGTAAAAAAATCTCGAAAAAATCCGAAAAAATCCCTAAAAAATCCCTAAAAAATAAAAAAAAAATCCTAAAAAATCCCTAAAAAATCCCTAAAAAAATCCTGAAAAAATCCCTAAAAAATCCCTAAAAAATCCCAAAAAAATCCCAAAAAAATCCTAAAAAAATCCCTAAAAAATCCCAAAAAAATCCCTAAAAAAGTCCTAAAAAATCCTAAAAAAATCCCTATAAAATCCTAAAAAAATCCCTAAAAATCCCTAAAAAATCTGAAAAAAATCGCAAAAAATTCTAAAAATATTCCTGAAAAATCCCTAAAAAATCTGTAAAAAATCCCCAAAAAATCCTAAAAAAAATCCTAAAAAAATCCAAAAAAAATCCCTAAAAAATCTGTAAAAAATCCTAAAAATGTCCTAAAAATCCAAAAAAAATCCAAAAAAAATCCTAAAAAAATCCTAAAAAAATCCCTAAAAAATCCTAAAAAAATCCTAAAAAAATCCCTAAAAAATCCAAAAAAAATCCTAAAAAAAATCCTAAAAATCCCCCAAAAATCCCCCAAAAATGTCCATACCTGTGGGCGCCTTCCCGGGAGAAGTAGAGGGTGTAGTGCAGGATATTCCCGCGGGATTGGGCCGGCGGCCGCCAGCCCAGGCGGATGGAGCGGCTGGAAACGAGGAGGGGCCGCAGATCCCGAGGGGCCGAAAAAATCCCCAAAGGTTCCCCAAAAATCCCCCGAAAAATCCCGAAAAAATCCCGAAAAAATCCTGAAAAAAGTCTAAATAATCCCTAAAAAAATCCCTAAAAAAATCCTGGAAAATCCTAAAAAAATCCCTAAAAAATCTGAAAAAATCCCTAAAAAATCCCTAAAACAATCCTGAAAAAATCCCTAAAAAATCCCTAAAAAATCCCTAAAAAATCTCTAAAAAATCAAAAAAAAATTCTCTAAAATTCCTAAAAAATCTGTAAAAAATCTCTAAAAAAATCCTAAAAAAATCCCTAAAAAATCCCTAAAAATCCCTAAAAAATCCAAAAAAAATTCCAAAAAAATCCCTAAAAAATCCTAAAAAATCCCTAAAAAATCCTAAAAAAATGCCTAAAAAATCCTAAAAAAATCCCTTAAAAATCAAAAAAAATCCCTAAAAAAATCCCTTAAAAATCCAAAAAAATCCCTAAAAAAGTCCTAAAAAATCCTAAAAAAATCCCTATAAAATCCTAAAAAAATCCCTAAAAATCCCTAAAAAATCTGAAAAAAATCGCAAAAAATTCTAAAAATATTCCTGAAAAATCCCTAAAAAATCTGTAAAAAATCCCCAAAAAATCCTAAAAAAAATCCTAAAAAAATCCAAAAAAAATCCCTAAAAAATCTGTAAAAAATCCTAAAAATGTCCTAAAAATCCAAAAAAAATCCAAAAAAAATCCTAAAAAAATCCTAAAAAAATCCCTAAAAAATCCTAAAAAAATCCTAAAAAAATCCCTAAAAAATCCAAAAAAAATCCTAAAAAAAATCCTAAAAATCCCCCAAAAATCCCCCCAAAATGTCCATACCTGTGGGCGCCTTCCCGGGAGAAGTAGAGGGTGTAGTGCAGGATATTCCCGCGGGATTGGGCCGGCGGCCGCCAGCCCAGGCGGATGGAGCGGCTGGAAACGAGGAGGGGCCGCAGATCCCGAGGGGCCGAAAAAATCCCCAAAGGTTCCCCAAAAATCCCCGAAAAATCCCGAAAAAATCCCGAGAAAATTCTAAATAATCCCTAAAAAAATCCCTAAAAAAATCCCGAAAAAATCCCAAAAAAATCCCAAAAAAATCCTAAAAAACTTCTCTAAAATTCCTAAAAAATCTGTAAAAAATCTCGAAAAATCCAAAAAAATCCCAAAAAAATCCCTAAAAAATAAAAAAAAATCCAAAAAAATCCCTAAAAAATTCTAAAAAATCCCTAAAAAATCCCTAAAAAACCCCTAAAAAATCCCTAAAAAATTCGTAAAAAATTCTAAAAAAATCCCAAAAAATCCTAAAAAAATCCCAAAAAAATCCTGAAAAACTCCCGAAAAAATCTGAAAAAATTCGTAAAAAATTCTAAAAATATTCTTGAAAAATCCCGAAAAAATCCCAAAAAATCCTAAAAAAATACTAAAAAAATCCTAAAAAAATCCCTAAAAAATCCCTAAAAAATCTGTAAAAAATTCATAAAAAATTCTAAAAATATTCTTGAAAAATCCCTAAAAAATCCCTAAAAAATCCTAAAAAAATCCCTAAAAATCCCTAAAAAATCTGAAAAAAATCGCAAAAAATTCTAAAAATATTCCTGAAAAATCCCTAAAAAATCCTAAAAAAATCCCCAAAAAATCCTTAAAAAATCCTTAAAAAATCCCTAAAAAATCTGTAAAAAATCCTAAAAATGTCCTAAAAAATCCGAAAAAAAATCCAAAAAAAATCCAAAAAAAATCCTAAAAAAATCCAAAAAAAATCCTAAAAAATCCTAAAAAAATCCTAAAAAAAATCCTAAAAATCCCCCAAAAATCCCCCCAAAATGTCCATACCTGTGGGCGCCTTCCCGGGAGAAGTAGAGGGTGTAGTGCAGGATATTCCGCGGGATTGGGCCGGCGGCCGCCAGCCCAGGCGGATGGAGCGGCTGGAAACGAGGAGGGGCCGCAGATCCCGAGGGGCCGAAAAAATCCCCAAAGGTTCCCCAAAAATCCCCCGAAAAATCCCGAAAAAATCCCGAGAAAATTCTAAATTATCCCTAAAAAATCCCTAAAAAAATCCCTAAAAAATCCTAAAAAATCCCAAAAAAATCCTAAAAAACTTCTCTAAAATTCCTAAAAAATATGTAAAAAATCTCGAAAAAATCCAAAAAAATCACTAAAAAATCCCTAAAAAATAAAAAAAAATCCAAAAAAATCCCTAAAAAATTCTAAAAAAATCCCTAAAAAACCCCTAAAAAATCCCTAAAAAATTCGTAAAAAATTCTAAAAAAATCCCAAAAAATCCTAAAAAAATCCCAAAAAAATCCCGAAAAAATCCCAAAAAATCCTAAAAAAATCCCAAAAAAATCCTGAAAAACTCCCGAAAAAATCTGAAAAAATTCGTAAAAAATTCTAAAAATATTCCTGAAAAATCCCTAAAAAATCCCTAAAAAATCTGTAAAAAATCCCCAAAAAATCTTAAAAAAATCCTTAAAAAATCCCTAAAAAATCTGTAAAAAATCCTAAAAATGTCCTAAAAAATCCGAAAAAAAATCCAAAAAAAATCCTAAAAAAATCCAAAAAAATCCTAAAAAAATCCAAAAAAAATCCTAAAAAAATCCTAAAAAAAATCCTAAAAATCCCCCAAAAATCCCCCCAAAATGTCCATACCTGTGGGCGCCTTCCCGGGAGAAGTAGAGGGTGTAGTGCAGGATATTCCCGCGGGATTGGGCCGGCGGCCGCCAGCCCAGGCGGATGGAGCGGCTGGAAACGAGGAGGGGCCGCAGATCCCGAGGGGCCGAAAAAATCCCCAAAGGTTCCCCAAAAATCCCCCGAAAAATCCCGAAAAAATCCCGAGAAAATTCTAAATTATCCCTAAAAAATCCCTAAAAAAATCCCTAAAAAAATCCCGAAAAAATCCTGAAAAAATTCTAAATAATCCCTAAAAAAATCCTAAAAAAATCCCTAAAAAATCCCAAAAAAATCCTAAAAAAATTCTAAAAAATTCCTAAAAAATCTGTAAAAAATCCCTAAAAAATCTGAAAAAATCCCTAAAAAATCCCTAAAAAATAAAAAAAAAATCCTAAAAAATCCCTAAAAAATCCCCAAAAAATCTCTTAAAAACTCTAAAAAAATTCTTGAAAAATCCCTAAAAAATCCGAAAAAAATCCTAAAAAATCCTAAAAAAATCCCTAAAAAATCCTAAAAAAATCCAAAAAAAAGCCTAAAAAATCCTAAAAAAATCCCTATAAAATCCTAAAAAAATCCCTAAAAATCCCTAAAAAATCTGAAAAAAATCACAAAAAATTCTAAAAATATTCCTGAAAAACCCCTAAAAAATCCCTAAAAAATCCTAAAAAAATGCCTAAAAAATCCTAAAAAAATGCCTAAAAATCCCTAAAAAATCCGTAAAAAATCCTAAAAATGTCCGAAAAAATCCGAAAAAAATCCAAAAAAAATCCAAAAAAAATCCTAAAAAAATCCCTAAAAAATCCAAAAAAAATCCTAAAAAAAATCCTAAAAATCCCCCAAAAATCCCCCCAAAATGTCCATACCTGTGGGCGCCTTCCCGGGAGAAGTAGAGGGTGTAGTGCAGGATATTCCCGCGGGATTGGGCCGGCGGCCGCCAGCCCAGGCGGATGGAGCGGCTGGAAACGAGGGAGGGGCCGCAGATCCCGAGGGGCCGAAAAAATCCCCAAAGGTTCCCCAAAAATCCCCCGAAAAATCCCGAAAATATCCCGAGAAAATTCTAAATCATCCCTAAAAAATCCCTAAAAAAATCCCGAAAAAATCCCTAAAAATCCCTAACAAATCCCAAAAAAATCCTAAAAAAATTCTAAAAAATTCCTAAAAAATCTGTAAAAAATCTCTAAAAAAATCCAAAAAAATCTCTAAAAAATCCCTAAAAAAATCCAAAAAAATCCTAAAAAATCCCTAAAAAATCCTAAAAAAATCCCTAAAAAATCCTAAAAAATCCTAAAAAAATCTAAAAAAATCCCTAAAAAATCCGAAAAAAATCCCTAAAAAATCAAAAAAAAAATCCTAAAAATCCCTAAAAATTCTGAAAAAAATCACAAAAAATTCTAAAAATATTCCTGAAAAATCCCTAAAAAATCCCTAAAAAATCTGTAAAAAATCCCCCAAAAATCCCCAAAAAATCCTAAAAAAATCCAAAAAAAATCCCTAAAAAATCCGTAAAAAATCCTAAAAATGTCCTAAAAAATCCGAAAAAAAATCCAAAAAAAATCTTAAAAAAATCCAAAAAAAATCCTAAAAAATCCTAAAAAAATCCTAAAAAAAATCCTAAAAATCCCCCAAAAATCCCCCCAAAATGTCCATACCTGTGGGCGCCTTCCCGGGAGAAGTAGAGGGTGTAGTGCAGGATATTCCCGCGGGATTGGGCCGGCGGCCGCCAGCCCAGGCGGATGGAGCGGCTGGAAACGAGGAGGGGCCGCAGATCCCGAGGGGCCGAGGGCAGCAGGCCGGGATTTGGGAATTCTGAGGGGAAAGGAGAGAGGGAAGAGGTGAGAGGAGGGTGGGGGAGGGGAGGTGGGGGGGGATGGGGGAGGGGTTGGGGGAGGAAAGGGGGAGAAATGGGGGGAAAATGGGGAAAAAATGGGGGGGAAATGGGGGAAAAATGGGGAGAAAATGGGAGAAAAATGGTGGAAAAATGGGGAGAAAAATGGAGGAAAAATGAGGAAAAAGGGAGGGGGAAAGGGAGGAAAAATGGGGAAAAAATGGGAGGGAAATGGGAGAAAAATGGGGGGGAAAATGGAGGGAAAATGAGAGGAAAAAATGGGAGAAAAATGGGAAAAAACAGGAGAAAAATGGACGAAAAATGAGGAAAATGGGAGGAAAATGGGAGAAAAATGGAGGAAAAATGGGAGAAAAATGGAGGAAAAATGGGGGGAAAATGGGGAAAAAATGGGGGAAAAATGGGGGAAAAAAGGAAGAAAAATGGGGAAAAATGGGGGGGGAAAATGGGGAAAAATGGGAGGAAAGAATGGGGGAAAAGGGAAAAAAGGGAGGGAAAAAATGGAGGGAAAATGGGAGAAAAATGGGGAAAATGGGAGGAAAAAATGGGGGCGAAAAGGGAAAAAAGGGAGGGAAAATGGGAGAAAAATGGAGGAAAAATGGGAGAAAAATGGGAGAAAAATGGGGGAAAAATGGAGGGAAAAGGGGAGAAAAATGGAGGAAAATGAGGAAAAAGGGAGGGGGAAAGGGAGGAAAAATGGGGAAAAAATGGGAGGGAAATGGGAGAAAAATGTAGGAAAATGGGGGGAAAATGGGAGAAAAATGGAGGAAAAAGGGAGGGAAAATGGGAGGAAAATGGGAGAAAATGGGGGGGAAATGGGGGGAAAATGGGGAAAAATGGGAGGAAAGAATGGGGGGAAAAAGGGAAAAAAGGGAGGGAAAATGGGAGAAAATGGGGGAAAATGGAGGGAAAATGAGAGGAAAAAATGGGAGAAAAATGGGAAAAAACAGGAGAAAAATGGACGAAAAATGAGGAAAATGGGAGGAAAATGGGAGAGAAAATGGGGGGAAAATGGGAGGAAAATGGGAGAAAAATGGGGGGGAAATGGGGGGAAAATGGGGAAAAATGGGAGGAAAGAATGGGGGGAAAAAGGGAAAAAAGGGAGGGAAAATGGGAGAAAAATGGGGAAAATGGAGGGAAAATGAGAGGAAAAAATGGGAGAAAAATGGGGAAAAAACAGGAGAAAAATGGACGAAAAATGAGGAAAATGGGAGGAAAATGGGAGAAAAATGGGGGAAAATGGGAGAAAATGGGGGGAAAATGGAGGAAAAATTAGGAAAAAGGGAGGGAAAATGGGAGGAAAATGGGAGAAAAATGGGGGGGAAATGGGGGGAAAAATGGGGAAAAATGGGAGGAAAAAATGGGGGAAAAAGGGAAAAAAGGGAGGGAAAATGGAGAAAAATGGGGGAAAATGGAGAGAAAAATGGGGGAAAAATGGACGAAAAATGAGGAAAAATGGGAGGAAAATCGGAGAAAATGGAGGAAAAATGGGGGGAAATGGGGGGAAAATGGGGAAAAAATGGGGGAAAAATGGGGGAAAAAAGGAAGAAAAATGGGGAAAAATGGGAGGAAAAAATGGGGGAAAAGTGTGGGAAAAAGGGAGGGGAAATGGGAGGAAAATGGGAGAAAACGGAGGAAAAACTGGGGAAAAAATAGAGGGAAATGGGGAAAATAGGAAAAATAGAGGGAAAAAGGGAGGAAAATGGAAGGAAAAATGGGGAGAAAATGGGGGAAAATGGGAGGAAAAATGAGGAAAAAGGGAGGGAAAATGGGAGGAAAATGGGAGAAAAATGGGGAGAAAATGGGAGAAAAATGGTGGGAAAATGGGAGGAAAATGGGAGAAAATGGGGGGGAAATGGGGGGAAAATGGGGAGAAAACTGGGGGGGAAATGGGGGGGGAAAATGGGGAAAAATGGGAGGAAAGAATGGGGGAAAAGGGAAAAAAGGGAGGGAAAAAAAGGGAGGGAAAATGGGAGAAAATGGGGAAAATGGGAGGAAAAAATGGGGGGGGAAAAGGGAAAAAAGGGAGGGAAAATGGGAGAAAAATGGAGGAAAAATGGTGAGAAAAATGGGGGGAAAAATGGAGGGAAAAGGGGAGAAAAATGGAGGAAAAATGAGGAAAAAGGGAGGGGGAAAGGGAGGAAAAATGGGGAAAAAATGGGAGGGAAATGGTGAGAAAATGTAGGAAAAATGGGAGAAAAATGGAGGAAAAAGGGAGGGAAAATGGGAGGAAAATGGGGAGAAAAATGGGGGGGAAATGGGGGGGAAAATGGGAGAAAAATGGGGAAAAATGGGGGGGAAATGGGGAAAAATGGGAGGAAAGAATGGGGGAAAAGGGAAAAAGAGAGGGAAAAAAGGGAGGGAAAATGGGAGAAAAATGGGGAAAATGGGAGGAAAAAATGGGGGGGAAAAGGGAAAAAAGGGAGGGAAAACTGGAGAGAAAAATGGAGGAAAATGGGAGACAATGGGAGAAAAATGGGGGCAAAATGGAGGGAAAAGGGGGAGAAAAATGGAGGAAAAATGAGGAAAAAGGGAGGGGGAAAGGGAGGAAAAATGGGGAAAAAATGGGAAATGGGGGGGAAATGGGGGGGAAAATGGGGAAAATGGGAGGAAAGAATGGGGGAAAAGGGAAAAAAGGGAGGGAAAATGGGAGAAAAATGGAGGAAAATGGGAGGAAAAAATGGGGGGGGAAAAGGGAAAAAAGGGAGGGAAAATGGATGAGAAAAATGGAGGAAAAATGGGAGAAAAAGGGAGAAAAATGGGGGAAAAATGGAGGGAAAAGGGAGAGAAAAATGGAGGAAAAATGAGGAAAAAGGGAGGGGGAAAGGGAGGAAAATGGGGAAAAAATGGGAGGGAAATGGAGAGAAAAATGTAGGAAAAATGGGGGGAAAATGGAGAGAAAAATGGGGGAAAAAGGGAGGGAAAATGGGAGGAAAATGGGAGAAAAATGGGGGGGAAATGGGGGGAAAATGGGGAAAATGGGAGGAAAGAATGGGGGGAAAAGGGAAAAAAGGGAGGGAAAATGGGAGAAAAATGGGGGAAAATGGAGGGAAAATGAGAGGAAAAAAATGGGAGAAAAATGGGAAAAAACAGGAGAAAAATGGACGAAAAATGAGGAAAATGGGAGGAAAATGGGGAGAAAAATGGGGGGAAAATGGGAGGAAAATGGGAGAAAAATGGGGGGAATGGGGGGAAAATGGGGAAAAATGGGAGGAAAGAATGGGGGGAAAAGGGAAAAAAGGGAGGGGAAAATGGGAGAAAAATGGGGGGAAAATGGAGGGAAAATGAGAGGAAAAAATGGGAGAAAAATGGGAAAAAACAGGAGAAAATGGACGAAAAATGAGGAAAATGGGAGGAAAATGGGAGAAAATGGGGGGAAAATGGGAGGAAAAATGGGGGGAAAATGGAGGAAAATTAGGAAAAAGGGAGGGAAAATGGGAGGAAAATGGGAGAAAAATGGGAAAAATGGGGGGAAAAATGGGGAAAATGGGAGGAAAGAATGGGGGAAAAGGGAAAAAGGGAGGGAAAAAAGGGAGGGAAAATGGGAGAAAAATGGGGGAAAATGGGAGAAAAATGGGGGAAAAATGGACGAAAAATGAGGAAAATGGGAGGAAAATCGGAGAAAAATGGAGGAAAAATGGGGGGAAATGGGGGGAAAATGGGGAAAAAATGGGGGAAAAATGGGGGAAAAAAGGAAGAAAAATGGGGAAAATGGAGGAAAAAATGGGGGAAAAGTGTGGGAAAAAGGGAGGGGAAATGGGAGGAAAATGGTGAGAAAAATGGAGGAAAAAATGGGGGAAAAAATAGAGGGAAAATTGGGGAAAAATAGGAAAAAAATAGAGGGAAAAAGGGAGGAGAATGGAGGAAAAATGGGGGGAAAATGGAGAAAATTGGGAGGAAAAAATGAGGAAAAAGGAGGGAAAATGGGAGGAAAATGGGAGAAAAATGGGAGAAAATGGGAGAAAAATGGTGGGAAAATGGAGGAAAATGGGGAGAAAAATGGAGGGAAAATGGAGGAAAAATGGGGGAAAATGGGAGAAAAATGGTGGGAAAATGGGGAAAAATGGAGGAAAAAATGGGGGGAAAAAAGGGAAAAAAGGGAGGGAAAATGGGAGAAAAATGGGAGAAAAATGGAGGAAAAAATGGGGAAAAAATAGAGGGAAAATGGGGAAAAATAGGAAAAAAATAGAGGGAAAAAGGGAGGAGAATGGAGGAAAAATGGGGGGGAAAATGGAGAAAAATGGGAGGAAAAAATGAGGAAAAAGGGAGGAAAATGGGAGAAAATGGGAGAAAAATGGGAGAAAATGGGAGAAAATGGTGGAAAAATGGAGGAAAAATGGGAGAAAAATGGAGGGAAAATGGAGGAAAAATGGGGGAAAATGGAGAGAAAAATGGTGGAAAATGGGGAAAAATGGAGGAAAAAATGGGGGGAAAAAGGGAAAAAAGGGAGGGAAAATGGGAGAAAAATGGGGAAAAATGGACGAAAAATGAGGAAAATGGAGGAAAATCGGAGAAAAATGGAGGAAAAATGGGGGGAAATGGGGGGAAAATGGGGAAAAAATGGGGGAAAATGGGGGAAAAAGGAAGAAAAATGGGGAAAAATGGGAGGAAAAAATGGGGGAAAAGTGGGAAAAAGGGAGGGGAAATGGGAGGAAAATGGGGAGAAAAATGGAGGAAAAAATGGGGAAAAAATAGAGGGAAAATGGGGAAAATAGGAAAAAAATAGAGGGAAAAAGGGAGGAAAATGGAGGAAAAATGGGGGGGAAATGGGGAAAAATGGGAGGAAAAAATGGGGGGAAAAAGGGAAAAAGGGAGGGAAAATGGGAGAAAAGGGGGGGAAAAATGGGAGAAAAATGAGAAAAAAATGGGAGAAAATGGAGGAAAATGAGGGAAAAGGGAGGGAAAAAGGGAGAAAAATGGAGGGAAAATGGGAAAAAAAGGGAGGAAAATGGGGGGAAAATGGAGGAAAAATGGGGAAAATGTGGGAAAAAAGGGAGGGAAAATGGGAAGAAAAGTGGGAGGAAAAATGGGGAAAAGGGAGAAAAAAATGGAGAAAATGGAGGGAAAATGGGGAAAAAGGGAGGAAAATTGGAGGGAAAATGGGAGGAAAAATGGGGAAAAAATTGGGAAAAAGGGAGGGAAAATTGGAGGAAAAATGGGAGAAAAAAGGGAGGAAAATGGAGAAAAATGGGGAAAATGGAGGGAAATGGGAGGAAAAAAATGGGGAAAATGGGGGAAAAAAGGGTGAGAAAAATGGGATAAAAAGGAGGGAAAATGGGAGGAAAAATGGGGAAAAAATGGGGAAAAGGGGAGAAAAATGGAGGAAAAATGAGGAAAATGGAGAAAATGGGGAACAAAAGGGAAAAAAGGGAGGAAAAATGGGGAAAAAATGAGGAAAAATGGGGGAAAATCGGGGGGGAAAAGGGAAAAATTGGGGGGAAAATGGGGGGGGAAAATGGGGAAAAAAATTGGGGAAAAATGAGGGGAAAATTGGAGGAAAAATGTGGGAAAATTTAGGGAAAAATGGAGGGAAATGGGGGAAAGTTTTGGAGAAATGGGGGGAAATTGGGGAAATGTGGGGAAAATGGGGGGGAAATGGGGGAAATGGGGAAAATTTAGGGGGAAAAAATGGGAAAAAATTGGGGAAAAAGGGGGAAAAATGGGCAAAAATTTGGGGAAAAAATGGGAAAAAATTGGGGAAAAAGGGGGAAAAATGGGGGAAAATTTGGAGGAAAAAATTGGGGGAAAATGGGAATAAAAGGGAAAAAATTAGGGAAAAAGGGGGAAAAATGGGGAAAAATTGGGGGGGGGAATGGGGGAAAAATGGAAAAATTAGGGAAAAATAATAGGAAAAAAATGGGGAAAAAATTGGGGGAAAATGGGGAAAAGTTTGGAGGAAAAAATGGGAAAAAATTGGAGGAAAAATGGGGGAAAATTGGGGAAAATAAAAGGAAAAAATTGGGAAAAAATTGGGGAAAAAATGGGGGGGAAAATGGGGGAAAATTGGGAAAAATTTGGAGGAAAAATGGGAAAAAATTTGGGGGGAAAATGGGAAAAAATTGGGGAACATTTGGAGGAAAAATGGCAAAAATTGGGGAAAAATGGGAAAAATGGGGGAAAATTGGAGGAAAAATGTTGGGAAAAGGGGAAAAATTTGGGGGGAAAATGGGGGAAAAAATGGGGGGAAAATTTGGGAAAAATGGGGAAAAAGGGGGAAAAAATTGAGGAAAATGTGGGAAAAATGGGGAAAAATGGAGGAAAAAATTTGGAGGAAAAATGGGGAAAAATTGGGGAAAAAATGGGAAAAAATTGGGGAAAAATGGTGAAAAATGGGGAAAAATTTGGAGGAAAAATGGGAAAAAATTGGGAAAATTTGGAGGAAAAATTGGGGAAAATGGTGAAAATTTGGAGGGAAAATGGGGAAAATTGGGGAAAAATTGAGGGAAATGTGGGAAAAATTTGGGGGGGGAATGGGGGAAAAAGGGGGGAAATTGAGGAAAAATTGAGGAAAAATTGAGGAAAATTGGGGGAAAAATGGAAAAAATTGGGGGGAAAAGGGGGAAAAAAATTGGGGAAAAACGTGAAAAAATGGGGGAAAAATTGGAGGAAAAATGGGAAAAAATTGGGAAAAATTTGGAGGAAAAATGGGGAAAAATTGGGGAAAAATGGGAAAAAATGGGGAAAAAAGTGGAAAAAATGGGGGAAAATTGGAGGAAAAATGTTGGGAAAAGGGGAAAAATTTGGGGGGAAAATGGGGGAAAATTAGGGGAAATGGGGAAAAATTGAGGGAAAATGGGAAAAAAATTGGGAAAAAATTTGGAGGAAAAATTGGGGAAAATGGGGAAAAATTGAGGGAAAATTGGGGAAAAATTGGGGGAAAAATGGGAAAAGTGGGGGAAATTGGGGAAAAATGGGGAAAAATTGGAGGAAAAGGGGGGAAAATTGGGGGAAAATGGGGAAAAATGGGGGAAAATTGGAAAAATGGGGGGAAAATGGGGAAAATTTGGAGGAAAAATTGGGAAAAAAATGGGGGACATGGGGAAAATTGGGAAAATTTGAGGAAAATTGGGGAAAAAATTGAGGAAAAATTGAGGAAAATTGGGGAAAATGGGGGAAAATTTGGAGGAAAAATGGGAAAAAATTGAGAAAAATATGGGAAAACTTGGGGAAAAAATGGCGGAAAACATGGAAAACCCACGGAAAAGATGGAAAAAGATGGGAAAACCCAAGAAAAATGGGAATTTTTTCCTCACCGGGCTCCGGGATGAGCAGTTGGGCGCTGGCTTGGGAATATCCGGCTTCATTCCCGGCCATGCATTGGTAAAATCCCGAATCCGACTGCACCAATCCCAGGATTCTCAAGTTGCTGCCTCCCTAGGGAAGAAAAAAAAACGGGAATTCTGTGGGAATTCCATCCCGAGAAAGCCTCGGAATGGCCAAAAAACTTGGAATTTCCTCGGAATTCCTTGGGAAAATCCTCGGGGTTTTTTTGGGGATTTTTCTTACGCCGGCGGGAATTGGTCCCGATTTTTTTCTGAGCTCAAGTTCAACATTCCCGGATTTTTTTTCCCAGATTTTTTTGGTCTCAAATCCAAAATTCCCACGATTTTTTCCTGACTTTTCCCAAATTTTTTCTGAGCTCAAATCCAACATTCCCAAGGTTTTTTTCCCAATTTTTTTGGCCTCAAATCCAACATTCCCAAGGATTTTTTCCCAATTTTTTTCCTGAGCTGAAATCCAACATTCCCAGAATTTTTCCCAATTTTTTTTCTGAGCTTAAATCCAACATTCCCAGATTTTTTTTCCAATTTTTCCTCCTCAAATCCAACATTCCCAAGATTTTTTCCCAATTTTTTTCCTGCCTCAAATCCAACATTCCCAAGGTTTTTCCCAAGGATTTTTTCCCAATTTTTTTGGAGCTCAAATCCAACATTCCCAGATTTTTTTCCCAATTTTTTTCCTGAGCTCAAATCCAACATTCCCAGATTTTTTTTCCCCAATTTTTCACCTCAAATCCAACATTCCCAAGATTTTTTCCGGCCTCAAATCCAAAATTCCCAAATTTTTTTCCCGATTTTTTTGGCCTCAAATCCAAAATTCCCAAGGTTTTTTCCCAAGATTTTTTCCCAGATTTTTTGGAGCTCAAATCCAACATTCCCAGAATTTTTCCCGATTTTTCCCAGATTTTTTCCAAGCTCAAATCCAAAATTCCCACATTTTTTCCCAGAATTTTTCCCAATTTTTCCTCCTCAAATCCAACATTCCCAAAATTTTTCCCAAGGATTTTTTCCCATTTTTTTCTGAGCTCAAATCCAACATTCCCAAAATTTTTTCCCGAATTTTTTGGCCTCAAATCCAACATTCCCAAGGTTTTTCCTGATTTTTCCCAATTTTTTTGGAGCTCAAATCCAAAATTCCCAGATTTTTTTCCCATTTTTTTTCCTGAGCTCAAATCCAACATTCCCAGATTTTTTTTCCGATTTTTCCTCCTCAAATCCAACATTCCCAGATTTTTTCCCCCAATTTTTCACCTCAAATCCAACATTCCCAAGATTTTTTCCGGCCTCAAATCCAAAATTCCCACATTTTTTTCCCGATTTTTTTGGCCTCAAATCCAAAATTCCCAAGGTTTTTTCCCAAGATTTTTTCCCAGATTTTTCTGAGCTCAAATCCAACATTCCCAGATTTTTTCCCGAATTTTTTGGCCTCAAATCCAACATTCCCAAGGTTTTTCCCAAGGATTTTTTCCCAGATTTTTTCTGAGCTCAAATCCAACATTCCCAGATTTTTTCCCGAATTTTTTGGCCTCAAATCCAACATTCCCAAGGGTTTTTCCTGATTTTTCCCAATTTTTTTGGAGCTCAAATCCAACATTCCCAGATTTTTTTCCCAATTTTTTTCCTGAGCTCAAATCCAACATTCCCAGATTTTTTTTCCCCAATTTTTCACCTCAAATCCAACATTCCCAAGATTTTTTCCGGCCTCAAATCCAAAATTCCCAAATTTTTTTCCCAATTTTTTTGGCCTCAAATCCAAAATTCACAAGGTTTTTTCCCAAGATTTTTTCCCAGATTTTTTGGAGCTCAAATCCAACATTCCCAGAATTTTTCCCGATTTTTCCCAGATTTTTTCCAAGCTCAAATCCAAAATTCCCACATTTTTTCCCAGAATTTTTCCCAATTTTTCCTCCTCAAATCCAACATTCCCAAAATTTTTCCCAATGATTTTTTCCCATTTTTTTCTGAGCTCAAATCCAACATTCCCAGAATTTTTCCCAATTTTTCCTCCTCAAATCCAACATTCCCAAAGTTTTTCCCAAGGATTTTTTCCCATTTTTTTCTGAGCTCAAATCCAACATTCCCAGATTTTTTCCCGATTTTTTTGGCCTCAAATCCAACATTCCCAAGGTTTTTCCCACGGATTTTTTCCCATTTTTTTCTGAGCTCAAATCCAACATTCCCAGATTTTTTCCCGATTTTTTTGGCCTCAAATCCAACATTCCCAAGGTTTTTCCCAAGGATTTTTTCCCATTTTTTTCTGAGCTCAAATCCAACATTCCCAGATTTTTTCCCGAATTTTTTGGCCTCAAATCCAACATTCCCAAGGTTTTTCCCAAGATTTTTCCCAGATTTTTTCTGAGCTCAAATCCAACATTCCCAAGATTTTTTCCCAATTTTTTTCCTGAGCTCAAATCCAACATTCCCAGATTTTTTTTCCCCAATTTTTCACCTCAAATCCAACATTCCCAAGATTTTTTCCGGCCTCAAATCCAAAATTCCCAAATTTTTTTCCCAATTTTTTTGGCCTCAAATCCAAAATTCCCAAGGTTTTTTCCCAAGATTTTTTCCCAGATTTTTTGGAGCTCAAATCCAACATTCCCAGAATTTTTCCCGATTTTTCCCAGATTTTTTCCAAGCTCAAATCCAAAATTCCCACATTTTTTCCCAGAATTTTTCCCGAATTTTTCCTCCTCAAATCCAACATTCCCAAAATTTTTCCCAAGGATTTTTTCCCAGATTTTTTCTGAGCTCAAATCCAACATTCCCAGATTTTTTTCCCCGATTTTTCCACCTCAAATCCAACATTCCCAAGGTTTTTCCTGATTTTTCCCAATTTTTTTGGAGCTCAAATCCAACATTCCCAGATTTTTTTCCCAATTTTTTTCCTGAGCTCAAATCCAACATTCCCAAATTTTTTTTCCTGATTTTTCCCAATTTTTTTCCTCCTCAAATCCAACATTCCCAGATTTTTTTTCCTGATTTTTCCACCTCGAATCCAACATTCCCAAGATTTTTTCCCAATTTTTTTCCTGCCTCAAATCCAACATTCCCAAGGTTTTTCCCAAGATTATTCCCAGATTTTTTCTGAGCTCAAATCCAGCATTCCCAGATTTTTTTCCCAATTTTTTTCCTGAGCTCAAATCCAACATTCCCAGATTTTTTTCCCAATTTTTCCTCCTCAAATCCAACAATTCCCAGATTTTTTTTCCCCAATTTTTCACCTCAAATCCAACATTCCCAAGATTTTTTCCGGCCTCAAATCCAAAATTCCCACATTTTTTTCCCGATTTTTTTGGCCTCAAATCCAAAATTCCCAAGGTTTTTTCCCAAGATTTTTCCCAGATTTTTTGGAGCTCAAATCCAACATTCCCAGAATTTTTCCCGATTTTTCCCAAGGATTTTTTTCAAGCTCAAATCCAAAATTCCCACATTTTTTCCCAGAATTTTTCCCAATTTTTCCTCCTCAAATCCAACATTCCCAAAATTTTTCCCACAGATTTTTTCCCATTTTTTTCTGAGCTCAAATCCAACATTCCCAGATTTTTTCCCGATTTTTTTGGCCTCAAATCCAACATTCCCAAGGTTTTTCCTGATTTTTCCCAATTTTTTTGGAGCTCAAATCCAACATTCCCAGATTTTTTTCCCAATTTTTTTCCTGAGCTCAAATCCAACATTCCCAGATTTTTTTTCCCCAATTTTTCACCTCAAATCCAACATTCCCAAGATTTTTTCCGGCCTCAAATCCAAAATTCCCACATTTTTTTCCCGATTTTTTTGGCCTCAAATCCAACATTCCCAAGGTTTTTTCCCAAGGATTTTTTCCCAGATTTTTTTGGAGCTCAAATCCAACATTCCCAAGATTTTTTTCCCAATTTTTTTCCTGAGCTCAAATCCAACATTCCCAAATTTTTTTTCCTGATTTTTCCCAAATTTTTTCCTCCTCAAATCCAACATTCCCAGATTTTTTTTTCCCAATTTTTTGGCCTCAAATCCATCATTCCCAGATTTTTTTTCCCGATTTTTCCTCCTCAAATCCAACATTCCCAGATTTTTTTTTCCCAATTTTTTGGCCTCAAATCCAACATTCCCAGATTTTTTTTTCCCAATTTTTTGGCCTCAAATCCAACATTCCCAGATTTTTTTTCCTGATTTTTCCACCTCAAATCCACCATTCCCAAGATTTTTCCCCCGATTTTTTCCCCCATTTTTCCCACCTCAAACCCCACCCCTCCCTCCATTTTTCCCACCGTTCCCCTTCCTCCTTCCTCCCACCCATCCCCCACCTCCTCCAACCCTTCCCACCATTCCCAAAGTTTTCCGGGCGGGAAAAAATTTCCGGGAATTACCACGAGCTGGAAGGAATCGTTGGGAATCAGCACCTCCCCATCCTTCAACCACTCCACGGTGGGCGGGGGATTCCCGGTCACGGCGCATTCCAGCTCCACATCCCAACTTTCCGAGGCGTAAACGTTGGAAGGGCTCCGAAGGAAGCGCGGAGGAACTACGGGAGAGGGGGAAAAAAAACGGGAAAAATGGGAATGTTTGGGTTGGGAAAAGGGGTTTTGGACAGTTTTTTCCCGCTTTTTTTTCGTCTTCGTGGAAGGTTTTTCTGCCCTTTTTTGCCCGCTTTTTTTTCGCCTCACGGAAGGTTTTCCCGCCTTTTTTTTCCTGGTTTTTTCCCGCCTTTTTTTCGCCCTCACGAAAGGTTTTTCCCGCCCTTTTTTCCTGCTTTTTTCCTGCCCTTTTTTCCCCCTCACAAAAGGTTTTCCCGCCTTTTTTTCCCGCCTTTTTTTCGCCCTCATGAAAGGTTTTCCCGCCCTTTTTTCCAGCCCTTTTTCCCGCCTTTTTTTCGCCCTCACGAAAGGTTTTTCCGCCTTTTTTTCCTGCATTTTTCCCGCCCTTTTTTCCCCCTCACAAAAGGTTTTCCCGCCTTTTTTTCCCGCCTTTTTTTCGCCCTCATGAAAGGTTTTCCCGCCCTTTTTTCCTGCTTTTTTTCCCGCCTTTTTTCCCCCCTCACAAAAGGTTTTTCCGCCCTTTTTTTCCTGCCTTTTTTCTCTCCTTTTTTCTCTCCTTTTCCCCCCTCACAAAAGGTTTTTCCCGCCCTTTTTACCTGCTTTTTTCCCGCCTTTTTTTCGCCTCATGGAAGGTTTTCCCGCCCTTTTTTCCTGCTTTTTTCCCGCCTTTTTTCTCCCCTCACACAAGGTTTTCCCCCCTTTATTCCCACCTTTTTTCCCCCCTCACAAAAGGTTTTCCTGCCCTTTTTTCCCGCCTTTTTTCCCCCCTCACGAAAGGTTTCCCCCCCTTTATTTCCCGCCTTTTTTCTCTCCTTTTTTCCCCGCCTTTTTTCCCCCCTCACAAAAGGTTTTCCCGCCCTTTTGTTCTGCTTTTTTCCCGCCTTTTTTCCCCCTCACGAAAGGTTTTCCCACCTTTTTTTCCCGCCTTTTCCCCCCAATTTTTTCCTGCCTTTTTTTCCCTTCACAAAAGGTTTTCCCGCCCTTTTTTCCTGCTTTTTTTCCCCCCTCACGAAAGGTTTCCCCCCCCTTATTTCCGGCCTTTTTTCCCCCCTCATAAAAGATTTTCCCACCCTTTTTTTCCCGCCTTTTTTCCCCAATTTTTTCCCGCCATTTTTTCGCCCTCACAAAAGGTTTTCCCGCCCTTTTTTTCCCACCTTTTTTCTCTCCTTTTTTCCCACCTTTTCCCCCCTCACGAAAGGTTTTCCTGCCCTTTTTTCCTGCTTTTTTCCCGCCTTTTTCCCCCCTCATGAAAGGTTTTCCCGCCCTTTTTTCCTGCTTTTTTCCCGCCTTTTTTCTCCCCTCACACAAGGTTTCCCCCCCTTTTTTTCCCACCTTTTTCCCCCCTCACGAAACGTTTTCCCGCCCTTTTTTTCCCGCTCTTTTTCCCCCAATTTTTTCCCGCCTTTTTTTCGCCTCACAAAAGGTTTTCCCACCCTTTTTTCCTGCTTTTTTCCCGCCTTTTTTTCCCCTCACACAAGGTTTTCTCCCCTTTATTCCCACCTTTTTTCCCCCCTCACGAAAGGTTTTCCTGCCCTTTTTTCCCGCCTTTTTCCCCCCCTCATAAAAGATTTTCCCACCCTTTTTTTCCCGCCTTTTTTCCCCAATTTTTTCCCGCCATTTTTTCGCCCTCACAAAAGGTTTTCCCGCCCTTTTTTTCCCGCCTTTTTTCTCTCCTTTTTTCTCTCCTTTTCCCCCCTCACGAAAGGTTTTTCCCGCCCTTTTTTCCTGCTTTATTCCCACCTTTTTTCCCCCCTCACGAAAGGTTTTCCCGCCCTTTTCTTCCTGCCTTTTTCCCCCCTCACGAAAGGTTTCCCCCCCTTTTTTCCTGCTTTTTTCCCGCCTTTTTTCCCCCTCACAAAAGGTTTTCCCGCCCTTTTTTTCCCGCCTTTTTCCCCCAATTTTTTCCTGCCTTTTTTCCCCCCTCACAAAAGGTTTTCCTGCCCTT
Organism: Aphelocoma coerulescens; assembly: GCF_041296385.1. Lineage (NCBI taxonomy): Eukaryota > Metazoa > Chordata > Aves > Passeriformes > Corvidae > Aphelocoma > Aphelocoma coerulescens. The sequence continues at coordinate 24,255 of NW_027183872.1, forward strand.
TTTTCCAGCCCTTTTTTCCCGCCTTTTTTCCCCCTCATGAAAGGTTTTCCCACCCTTTTTTTCCCGCCTTTTTTCCCACCCTTCTTTCCCTCCTTTTTTCCCCCCTCATGAAAGGTTTTTCCCGCCCTTTTTTCCTGCTTTTTTCCCGCCTTTTTTCCCCCCTCACGAAAGGTTTTTCCCGCCCTTTTTTCCTGCTTTTTTCCCGCCTTTTTTCCCCCCTCACAAAAGGGGGAAGCCCTTTTTTCCGCCTTTTTTTCCTGCGTTTTTCCCGCCTTTTTTTTGCCCTCACAAAAGGTTTTCCCGCCCTTTTTTTCCCGCCTTTTTTCTCTCCTTTTTTCTCTCCTTTTCCCCCCTCACGAAAGGTTTTTCCCGCCCTTTTTTCCTGCTTTTTTCCCACCTTTTTTCCCCCCTCACGAAAGGTTTTCCCGCCCTTTTCTTCCTGCCTTTTTTCCCCCCTCACAAAAGGTTCCCCCCCTTTTTTCCTGCTTTTTTCCCGCCTTTTTTTCGCCTCACAAAAGGTTTTCCCGCCCTTTTTTTCCCGCCTTTTCCCCCCAATTTTTTCCTGCCTTTTTTCCCCCTCACAAAAGGTTTTCCCACCCTTTTTTCCTGCTTTTTTCCCACCTTTTTTCTCCCGTCCTTTTTTTCCCGCCTTTTTCACCCTCTTGAAAGGTTCTCCCGCCCTTTTTTCCCCGCCCTTTTTCCCCCCCCATGAAACATTTTCCCACCTTTTTTTCTGCTTTTTTCCCACCTTTTTTCTCCCTCACACAAAGTTTTCCCGTCCTTTTTTTCCCGCCTTTTTTGGCCTCAAAAAGTTTTTCCTGCCCCTTTTTTCCGCCGTTTTTTTCCGCCCTTTTTCCCCCTCATGAAAGGTTTTCCCACCCTTTTTTTCCCTCCTTTTTTCCCCCCTCACAAAAGGTTTTCCCGCCCTTTTTTTCCCGCCTTTTTTCATCTCAAAAAGTTTATCCCACCCCTTTTTTCCTGCCTTTTTTCCCCGGCCTTTTTTCCCCCTCATGAAAGGTTTTCTCACCTTTTTTTCCTACCTTTTTCCCCCTCACACAAGGTTTTCCCGCCCTTTTTTCCCGCCTTTTTTCCTCCTTTTTCCCTCTCCTTTTTTCCTGCCCTTTTTTCCCCTCACAAGAGGTTTTCCTGCCCTTCTTTTCCCGCCTTTTCTTCCCCTCCAAAAAGCTTTTCCCGCCCTTTTCTTTCTGTCTCTTATCCCCCCTCATTTTCCCGCCTTTTTTTTCCCACCTTTTTCCTGCCATTTTCCCCCCCTTTTTTCCCCTCACAAAAGGTTTCATGAGGGGGAAAAAGGGCGGGAAAAAGGGTGGGAAAAAGGGCGGGAAAACCTGTGAGGAGAAAAAAAAGGCGGGAAAAAGATGGGGGAAAAAGAGCGGGAAAACCTTTTGTGAGGGGGAAAAAAGGGCGGGAAAAGGGGGAGAAAAAAGGGCGGGAATAAAAGGGCGGGAAAGCTTTTTCTGAGGAGAAAAAAGTGGGAAAAAAGGGCGGGAAAACCTCTTGTGAGGGGAAAAAGGGTGGGAAAAATGGGGGGAAAAAAAGCGGGAAAAAGATGGGGGAAGAAAAGGCGGGAAAACCTGTGAGGGAGGGAAAAAAGGGCGGGAAAACCTTTTGTGAGGAGGGGAAAAAGGGCGGGAAAACCTTTTGTGAGGGGAAAACACGGGAAAAAAGGTGGGAAAAAAAGGGCGGGAAAACCTTTCATGAGGGGGAAAAAGGGTGGGGAAAAAAGGCGGGAAAAATAGGAGGGAAGAAAGGGCGGGAAAACCTTCTGTGAGGGAGAAAAGGGTGGGAAAAAAGGGGGAGAAAAAAAGGGCGGGAAAACCTTTTGTGAGGAGAAAAAAAAGGGCGGGAAAAAGGGGAAAAAAAAGGCGGGAAAACCTTTCATGAGGGGAAAAAAGGGCGGGAAAAAAGGGGGGGAAGGGCAGGGAAAAAGGGCGGGAAAACCTCTCGTGAGGGGGGGAAAGGCGGGAAAAAAAGGAGGAAAAAAAAGGGCGGGAAAACCTTTTGTGAGGGGGAAAAAAGGGAGAGAAAAAGATGGGGAAAAAAAGGCAGGAAAATCTTTCATGAGGGAAAAAAAATGGGAGAAAAAGAGCGGGAAAACCTTTTTTGAGAGGGAAAAAAAGTGGGAAAAAAAGATGGGAAAACCTTTTGTGAGGGGAAAAAAGAGCAGGAAAAAAGGGAGGAAAACAGGGTGGGAAAACCTTTTTTGAGGGGGAAAAACGGCGGGGAAAAAAGGGAGGGAAAAAAGGGCGGGAAAACCTTTTGTGAGGGGGAAAAAAGGCGGGAAAAAATTGGGGGAAAAAGGAGGGAAAAAAAGGGGAGGAAAATCTTTTATGAAGGGGAACTAAAAAAAGGAAAAATCAGGAAAAAAGGGCAGGAAAACCTTTTGTGAGGGGGGAAAAAAGGTGGGAAAAAAAGGGCGGGAAAACCTTTTGTGAGGGGGAACAAAGGTGGGAAAAAAAGGCGGGAAAAAAGGGCAGGAAAAAGCTTTTGTGAGAGGGGAAAAAAGGCGGGAAATAATTGGGGAAAAAGGCGGGAAAAAAAGGGAGAAAAAAAGGGCGGGAAAACCTCTCGTGAGGGGGAAAAAGGCGGGAAAAAAGGAGGGAAAAAAGGGCGGGAAAACCTTTTGTGAGGGAGAAAAAGGCAGGGAAAAAAAGGCGGGAAAACTTTTTCTGAGGGGAAAAAAAGGGCGGGAAAACCTTTCATGAGGGGGAAAACGGGCGGGAAAAAGATGGGGAAAAAAAAGGCGGGAAAATCTTTTCATGAGGGGAAAAAAAGGGCGGGAAAACCTTTAGTGAGGGGGAAAAAAGGGTGGGAAAAAAGGTGGGAAAACCTCTCGTGAGGGGGAAAAAGGCGGGAAAAAAGGAGGGAAAAAAAGGGCGGGAAAAACCTTTTGTGAGGGAGAAAAAGGGCGGGAAAAAAGGGCGGGAAAACCTTTTGTGAGGGGGGAAAAAAGGGCAGGAAAAAAGGCAGGAAAACCTTTTTTGAGGGGAAAAAAAAGGGCGGGAAAACCTTCCATGAGGGGGAAAAAAGGGTGGGAAAAAGATGGGGAAAAAAACGGGGGGAAAATCTTTTCATGAGGGGAAAAAAAGGCAGGAAAAAGATGGGGAAAAAAAGGCGGGAAAACCTTTCATGAGGGGTGTAAAAAGGGCGGGAAAACCTTTACTGAGGGGGAAAAAAGGGTGGGAAAAAAGGGCGGGAAAACCTCTCGTGAGGGGGAAAAAGGCGGGAAAAAAGGAGGGAAAAAAGGGCGGGAAAACCTTTTGTGAGGGGGAAAAAAGGGCAGGAAAAAAGGCGGGAAAACTTTTTCTGAGGGGAAAAAAAAGGGCGGGAAAACCTTTCATGAGGGGGAAAAAAGGGCGGGAAAAAGATGGGGAAAAAAAAGGCGGGAAAATCTTTTCATGAGGGGAAAAAAGGGCGGGAAAAAGATGGGGAAAAAAAAGGCGGGAAAATCTTTTCTGAGGGGAAAAAAAAATGGGAGAAAAACGGCGTTCACCCAGCACGGAGAGTTCGGCGGCCGCGCTCTCGTTGCCGCCGCCGCTGCCGAAATTGACGAGGCAGGTGTAGGTCCCCGAATCGCGGGCGGTGACGTTGGAGATCCTCAGGTTGCTGCCGGCAAGGCGGGAATATTTCTTGGAGCTGGAGGGAAAGTTGGGAATGTGCCAAAGGAATTCCCGGGCCTCGACTCCGCGTTGGAGGCCTCGAAATGGGGTAAAATGGTGGAGAATTTGGCAAGGAAGCAGGCGGGAATTCCCGAAAGAGGTAAGAATGGTCCGAAATCCCCCGAATTCCAAAAAAAAATCCACCCAAAATTCTGCAAAATTCAAAAAAAGTCCCCCCCAAAAATCCCCCCAAAAATTCCCAAGAAGTCCCCAAAAAAATCCCCTCAAAAATCCCGCAAAAATTCCCCAAAAATCCCACAATATTTCCCAAGAATTTCCAAAAAAAATCCCCAAAAAATCCCCCCAAAAATCCCAAAAAATTCCCCCCCAAAAAACCCAAAAAATTCCCCCCAAAAGTCCTCACAAAAATCCTGCAAAAATTCCCCAAATATCCCCAAAAAAACCCCCAAAAATCCCCCAAAAAATTCCCATGAATCCCCAAAAAATCTCCCAAAAATCCCCCAAAATCCCCAAAAAATCCCCAAAAATCCCCAAAAAATCTCCCAAAAATCCCCAAAAAATCCCCCAAAAATCCCCAAAAAATCCCTAAAAATCCCCAAAAAATCTCCAAAAAAACCCAAAAAACCCCCAAATTCCCAAAATAATCTCCCAAAAATCCCCAAAAATTACTAATAATTCCTAAAAAAAATCCCCAAAATCCCCAAAAAATCCCCCAAAAATCCCTAAAAAATCCCCTAAAAATCCCCAAAAAATTCCTAAAAATCCCCAAAAAATCCCTAAAAATCCCAAAAAAATCCCAAAAAATCCCCAAAAAATCTCCAAAAATCCCCAAAAATCCCCTAAAAATCCAAAAAAATCCCCAAAAAATCTCCAAAAATCCCCAAAAATCCCCTAAAAATCCCTAAAAATCCCCAAAAAATTCCAAAAAAATCCCTAAAAAATCCCCAAAAATCCCCCAAAATCCCCAAAAAATCTCCAAAAAAATCCCCAAAAAATCCCCCAAAAATCCCCAAAAAATCCCAAAAATATCCCCAAAAAATCCAAAAAAATCCCCAAAAAATCCCTAAAAATCCCCAAAAAATCTCCAAAAAATCCCCAAAAATCCCCCAAAAAATCCCGCAAAAATCCCAAAAAAATCCTCAAAAAATCCCCCAAAAATCCCCAAAAAATCCCAAAAAATCCCAAAAAAATCCCCCTAAAACCCCCAAAAAACCCCAAAATTCCCAAAATAATCTCCCAAAAATCCCCAAAAATTACTAATAATTCCTAAAAAAAATCCCCCAAAAATCCCAAAAAAATCCCAAAAAATCCCCAAAAAATCCCCAAAAAATCCCCCAAAATCCCCAAAAATCCCCAAAAATCCCCAAAAATCCCCCAAAATCCCCAAAAATCCCCAAAAATCCCCAAATTCCCAGCGACCCCCCCCCTGACCTGACGGGAATGACGTCGTCCCCTCGGAGCCAGGTGAAGGTGGGCGCCGGAATTCCGGAGGCCGAACATTCCAGCACCGCGTCCGTCCCCTCGCGGGCGGCGACGTCGGCCGGGCGCCGCAGGAAAAGCGGCGGCCGCGCAATTCCGGGATCTGCCGGGGATTCACGCGGAAAAAAATCCCGGTTTTCCCATTTTTCCCCCATTTTCCCCCTTTTTTCCCCAATTTTTTCCCATTTTTTCCCCATTTTCCCCCTTTTTTTCCCATTTTTTTCCCTATTTTTTCCCAGTTTTTCCCCAATTTTTTCACAATTTTTCCCCAATTTTTCACATTTTTTCCCCAATTTTCCCAATTTTTTCCATATTTTTCCCCATTTTTTCCCAATTTTTTCCATTTTTTCCCAATTTTCCCCCCATTTTCCCCCTTTTTTTCCCCATTTTTTCCCATTTTTTCCCATTTTTCTCCCAGTTTTTCCCCATTTTTTTCCATTTTTCCCCATTTTTTCCCATTTTCCCCAATTTTTCCCATTTCCCCCCAATTTTTCACCCCATTTTTTCCCATTTTCCCCCCAATTTTTCCCTCATTTTTCCCCGTTTTTCCCATTTTCCCCCCATTTTTCCCAATTTTTCCCCATTTTTTCTCAATTTTCCCCATTTTCCCCCATTTTCTCCCAATTTTCCCAATTTTTTCCCAAATTTTTCCCAATTTTTCCCATTTTTTGCCAGTTTTTTCCCCTTTTTCCCAATTTTTTCCAAATTTTCCCCCAATTTTTTCCAATTTTTTTCCAACTTTCCCCAATTTTTCCCAATTTTTCCCCATTTTTTCCAGTTTTTCCCAAATTTTTCCCAATTCTTCACTTTTTGTTTCCTTTTTTCCCCAGTTTTTCCCCATTTTTCCCCATTTTTCCCCATTTTTCTCAATTTTTCCCCAACTTCCCCCAATTTTTTCCCCATTTTTCCATATTTTTCCCAATTTTTTCCCAATTTTTTTCCAATTTTTTTCCCATTTTTTTTCCCATTTTTCCCAATCTTTTCCAATTTGTTCCCAAATTTACCCCAATTTTTCCCCCAATTTTTCCAATTCTTCCCCATTTTTTCCCCAATTTTTTCCATTTTTTCCCAATTTTCCCCCAACTTTTTCCCAATATTCCCAAATTTTTGACATTTTTCCCGCAATTTTTTCCCAAATTTTCCCAATTATCCCCCAATTTTTCTCCAATTTTTTCCCAATTTTCCCCCATTTTTCCCAAATTTTCCCAATTTTCCCCCATTTTTTCCCAATTTTTCCCCATTTTTTCTCCATTTTTGCCAAATTTTTCCCAATTTTCCCCCATTTTTTCCCAATTTTTCCCCAATTTTTTCCCAATTTTCCCCCAATTTTTCCTTATTTTTCCCAATTTTTTCCATATTTTTTCCCATTTTTCCCCATTTTTTGTCCCAAATTTTTCCCAGTTTTTTCACTTTTTACTTCCTTTTTTTTCCCCAGTTTTTTCCCAATTTTTCCCCACTTTTTCCCAATTTTTTCTCAATTTTTTCCCATTTTCCCCCCATTTTTTCCCAAGTTTCCAAACCCAAATTTGGGAGGAAAATCCCAATTTTTCCCTCCATTAAATCCCATTATTTTCCCTCCATTTCCCATAAAAATTCCTGGGATTTTTCCCCTTTTCTATGGAATTTCTGGGAACTTTTCCCCCCTTTTCCCATAAAAATTCCCATTATTTTCCCCATTCCCCATAAAAATTCCTGACATTTATTCCCATTTTTTTCCCCTTTTTTCCCATAAAAATCCCCATTATTTTCCCCCCATTTCCCATAAAAATCCCCATTATTTTTTCCCCATTTCCCATAAAAATCCCAATTTTTTTCCCCCATTTCCCCTAAAAATTCCCATTATTTTCCCCCATTCCCCATTGAAATTCCTGGGATTTTTCCCCCCTTTTCCCATAAACATCCCCATTATTTTTCCCCCATTTCCCATAAAAATTCCCATTATTTTTCCCCCATTTCCTATCAAAATCCCCATTATTTTTCCCCCTTTTCTATGGAATTTCTGGGATTTTTTTCCCCCATTTCCCATAAAAATCCCCATTATTTTTCCCCTTTTTCCCAGAAAAATTCCCATTATTTTTTCTCCTTTTTCCCATAAAAATCCCCATTATTTTCCCCCTTTTCCATAAAAATTCCCGGGATTTTTCCCCCATTTCCTATCAAAATTCCCATTATTTTTCCCCCTTTTCTATGGAATTCCTGGGAAATTTTTCCCCCCATTTCCCATCAAAATCCCCATTATTTTCCCCCCTTTTCCCATCAAAATTCCCATTATTTCCCCCTTTTTCCCATAAAAATTCCCATTATTTTCCCCCTTTTCTATGGAATTTCTGGGAATTTTTTTCCCCATTTCCCATAAAAATCCCCATTATTTTTCTCCTTTTTCCCATAAAAATTCCCATTATTTTTCCCCCATTTCCCATAAAAATCCCCATTATTTTTCTCCTTTTTCCCATAAAAATCCCCATTATTTCCCCCATTTCCCATCGAAATTCCTGGGATTTTTTCCCCCCATTTCCCATAAAAATTCCCATTATTTTTCTCCTTTTTCCCATCAAAATTCCCATTATTTTCCCCCCCATTTCCCATCAAAATTCCCATTATTTTTCCCCCTTTTTCCCATAAAACTTCCCATTATTTTCCCCCATTTCCCATAAAAATTCCTGGGATTTTCCCCCATTTCTATGGAATTTCTGGAATTTTTTCCCATTTCCCATAAAAATTCCCATTATTTTTCCCCATTTCCCATAAAAATTCCCATTATTTTTCCCCATTTCCCATAAAATTCCTGGAATTTTTTCCCCCCCATTTCCCACAAAATCCCCATTATTTCCCCCCATTTCCCATAGAAATTCCCATTATTTTTCCCCCATTTCCCATAAAAATCCCCATTATTTTTCCCCTTTTTCCCCATAAAAATTCCCATTATTTCCCCCCCATTTCCCATAAAAATTCCCATTATTTTTCCCCCTTTTCTATGGAATTTCTGGGATTTTTTTCCCCCATTTCCCATAAAAATCCCCATTATTTTTCCCCTTTTTCCCAGAAAAATTCCCATTATTTTTTCTCCTTTTTCCCATAAAAATCCCCATTATTTTCCCCCTTTTCCCATAAAAATTCCCGGGATTTTTCCCCCATTTCCTATCAAAATTCCCATTATTTTTCCCCTTTTCTATGGAATTCCTGGGAAATTTTTCCCCCCATTTCCCATCAAAATCCCCATTATTTTCCCCCCTTTTCCCATCAAAATTCCCATTATTTCCCCCTTTTTCCCATAAAAATTCCCATTATTTTCCCCCTTTTCTATGGAATTTCTGGGAATTTTTTTCCCCATTTCCCATAAAAATCCCCATTATTTTTCTCCTTTTTCCCATAAAAATTCCCATTATTTTTCCCCCATTTCCATAAAAATCCCCATTATTTTTCTCCTTTTTCCCATAAAAATCCCCATTATTTCCCCCATTTCCCATCGAAATTCCTGGGATTTTTCCCCCCATTTCCCATAAAAATTCCCATTATTTTTCTCCTTTTTCCCATCAAAATTCCCATTATTTTCCCCCCCATTTCCCATCAAAATTCCCATTATTTTTCCCCCTTTTTCCCATAAAACTTCCCATTATTTTCCCCCATTTCCCATAAAAATTCCTGGGATTTTCCCCCATTTCTATGGAATTTCTGGGAATTTTTTCCCATTTCCCATAAAAATTCCCATTATTTTTCCCCATTTCCCATAAAAATTCCCATTATTTTTCCCCATTTCCCATAAAAATTCCTGGAATTTTTTCCCCCCCATTTCCCACAAAATCCCCATTATTTCCCCCCATTTCCCATAGAAATTCCCATTATTTTTCCCCCATTTCCCATAAAAATCCCCATTATTTTTCCCCTTTTTCCCCATAAAAATTCCCATTATTTCCCCCCCATTTCCCATAAAAATTCCCATTATTTTTCCCCCCTTTTCTATGGAATTTCTGGGAATTTTTTCCCCCCATTTCCCATGAAAATTCCCATTATTTTTCCCCCATTTCCCATAAAAATTCCTGGAATTTATTCCCATTATTTTTTCCCCTTTTTCCCATAAAAATTCCCATTATTTTCCCCCTTTTTCCCATAAAAATTCCCATTATTCTCCCTTTTTCCCATAAAAATTCCCATTATTTTCCCCCTTTTCTATGGAATTTCTGGAATTTTTTTTCCCCCATTTCCATAAAAATTCCCATTATTTTCCCCCTTTTCTATGGAATTTCTGGAAATTTTTTTCCCCCATTTCCCATAAAAATTCCCATTATTTTTTCCCCATTCCCCATAAAAATTCCCATTATTTTTCTCCTTTTTCCCCTAAAAATTCCCATTATTTTTTCCCCATTTCCCATAAAAATTCCCATTATTTTCCCCCTTTTCTATGGAATTTCTGGGAATTTTTTCCCCCCATTTCCCATAAAAATCCCCATTATTTTTCCCCATTTCCCATAGAAATTCCCATTATTTTTCCCCCCTTTCCCATCGAAATTCCTGGGATTTTTTTCCCCCATTTCCATAAAAATTCCCATTTTTTTCCCCCCTTTTCTATGGAATTTCTGGGAATTTTTTCCCCCATTTCCCATAAAAATTCCCATTATTTTCCCCCATTTCCCATAAAAATTCCTGGGATTTCCCCCCTTTTCTATGGAATTTCTGGAATTTTTTTTCCCCCATTTCCCATAAAAATCCCCATTATTTTTCCCCATTTCCCATAAAAATCCCCATTATTTTCCCCCGTTTCCCATCGAAATTCCTGGGATTTTTTCCCCCTTTCCCATCGAAATTCCTGGGATTTTTTTCCCCTTTTTCCCATAAAAATCCCCATTATTTTCCCCCATTTCCCATCGAAATTCCTGGGATTTTTTTCCCCCATTTCCCATAAAAATTCCCATTATTTTTCCCCCATTTCCCATAAAAATTCCATTATTTTTCCCCCCATTTCCTATCAAAATCCCCATTATTTTTCCCCCTTTTCTATGGAATTTCTGGGATTTTTTTCCCCCATTTCCCATAAAAATTCCCATTATTTTTCCCCCATTTCCCATAAAAATTCCCATTATTTTTCCCACATTTCCCATAAAAATTCCTGGAATTTTTTTCCCCTTTTCCCATAAAAATTCCCATTATTTTCCCCCATTTCCCATAAAAATTCCTGGGATTTTCCCCCTTTTCTATGGAATTTCTGGAATTTTTTTTCCCCCATTTCCCATAAAAATTCCCATTATTTTTCCCCCATTTCCCATAAAAATTCCCATTATTTCCCCCATTTCCCATCGAAATTCCTGGGATTTTTTCCCCCCATTTCCCATAAAAATCCCCATTATTTTCCCCCTTTTCCCATAAAAATCCCCATTATTTTTCCCCTTTTTCCCATAAAAATTCCCATTATTTCCCCCCCATTTCCCATAAAAATTCCCATTATTTTTCCCCCTTTTCTATGGAATTTCTGGGAATTTTTTCCCCCATTTCCCATAAAAATTCCCATTATTTTTCCCCATTTCCCATAAAAATTCCTGGAATTTATTCCCATTATTTCCCCCATTTCCATAAAAATTCCTGGGATTTTTTCCCCATTTCCCATAAAAATTCCCATTATTTTCCCCCTTTCCTATGGAATTTCTGGGAATTTTTTTCCCCCATTTCCCATAAAAATTCCCATTATTTTCCCCCATTTCCCATAAAAATTCCTGGGATTTCCCCCCTTTTCTATGGAATTTCTGAATTTTTTTTCCCCCCATTTCCCATAAAAATTCCCATTATTTCCCCCATTTCCCATCGAAATTCCTGGGATTTTTTTCCCCCATTTCCCATAAAAATCCCCATTATTTTTCCCCTTTTTCCCAGAAAAATTCCCATTATTTTTTCTCCTTTTTCCATAAAAATCCCCATTATTTTTCCCCATTTCCCATAGAAATTCCTGGGATTTTCCCCTTTTTCCCATAAAAATTCCCATTATTTCCCCCCATTTCCCATAAAAATTCCTGGGATTTTCCCCCATTTCTATGGAATTTCTGGGAATTTTTTCCCATTTCCATAAAAATTCCTGGGAATTTATTCCATTATTTCCCCTTTTTCCCATAAAAATTCCCATTATTTTTCTCCTTTTTCCCCTAAAAATTCCCATTATTTTTTCCCCATTTCCATAAAAATTCCCATTATTTTTCCCCATTTCCCATAAAAATTCCCATTATTTTCCCCCATTTCCCATAGAAATTCCCATTATTTTTCCCACATTTCCCATAAAAATTCCTGGAATTTTTTTCCCCTTTTCCCATAAAAATTCCCATTATTTTCCCCCATTTCCCATAAAAATTCCTGGGATTTTCCCCCTTTTCTATGGAATTTCTGGAATTTTTTTCCCCCATTTCCCATAAAAATTCCCATTATTTTTCCCCCATTTCCCATAAAAATCCCCATTATTTCCCCCCATTTCCCATCGAAATTCCTGGGATTTTTTCCCCACCCATTTCCCATAAAAATCCCCATTATTTTTCCCCCTTTTCTATGGAATTTCTGGGAATTTTTTCCCCCCATTTCCCATGAAATTCCCATTATTTTTCCCCCATTTCCCATAAAAATTCCTGGAATTTATTCCCATTATTTTTTCCCCTTTTTCCCATAAAAAATCCCCATTATTTTTCCCCTTTTTCCCATAAAAATTCCCATTATTCTCCCCTTTTTCCCATAAAAATTCCCATTATTCTCCCCTTTTTCCCATAAAAATTCCCATTATTTTCCCCCCTTTTTCCATAAAAATTCCCATTATTTTTCCCCCTTTTTCCCATAAAAATTCCCATTATTTTCCCTCCATTTCCCATAAAAATTCCCATTATTTTCCCCCTTTTCTATGGAATTTCTGGGAATTTTTTTCCCCATTTCCCATAAAAATCCCCATTGTTTTCCCCTCCTTTCCCATAAAAATCCCCATTATTTTCCCCCATTTCCCATAAAAATTCCCATTATTTTTCCCCCCTTTCCCATCGAAATTCCTGGGATTTTTCCCCCATTTCCCATAAAAATTCCCATTTTTTTCCCCCTTTTCTATGGAATTTCTGGGAATTTTTTCCCCCCATTTCCCATAAAAATCCCCATTATTTTTCCCCATTTCCATAAAAATTCCCATTATTTTTCCCCCCTTTCCCATCGAAATTCCTGGAATTTTTTCCCCCCATTTCCCATAAAAATCCCCATTATTTTTCCCCTTTTTCCCATAAAAATTCCCATTATTTTCCCCTCCTTTCCCATAAAAATCCCCATTATTTTTCCCCCATTTCCATCAAAATTCCTGGAATTTATTCCCATTATTTCCCCCCCATTTCCCATAAAAATCCCCATTATTTTTCCCCATTTCCCATAAAAATTCCCATTATTTTTCCCCCCTTTCCAATCGAAATTCCTGGGATTTTTTCCCCCATTTCCCATAAAAATTCCCATTATTTTCCCCCTTTTCTATGGAATTTCTGGAATTTTTTCCCTCCTTTTCCCATAAAAATTCCCATTATTTTTCCCCCCATTTCCCATAAAAATCCCCATTATTTTCCCCCATTTCCCATCGAAATTCCTGGGATTTTTTTCCCCCATTTCCCATAAAAATCCCCATTGTTTTTCCCCATTTCCCATAGAAATTTCTGAATTTATTCCCATTATTTCCCCCCATTTCCCATCAAAATTCCCATTATTTTCCCTCCATTTCCCATAAAAATTCCCATTATTTTCCCCCTTTTCTATGGAATTTCTGGGAATTTTTTCCCCCCATTTCCCATAAAAATCCCCATTATTTTTCCCCATTTCCCATAGAAATTCCCATTATTTTTCCCACATTTCCCATAAAAATTCCTGGAATTTTTTTCCCCTTTTCCCATAAAAATTCCCATTATTTTCCCCCATTTCCCATAAAAATTCCTGGGATTTTCCCCCTTTTCTATGGAATTTCTGGAATTTTTTTTCCCCCATTTCCCATAAAAATTCCCATTATTTTTCCCCCCATTTCCCATAAAAATTCCCATTATTTCCCCCATTTCCCATCGAAATTCCTGGATTTTTTCCCCCCATTTCCCATAAAAATCCCCATTATTTTTCCCCTTTTTCCCATAAAAATTCCATTTTTTTCCCCCCCATTTCCCATAAAAATTCCCATTATTTTTCCCCTTTTTCCCCATAAAAATTCCCATTATTTCCCCCCCATTTCCCATAAAAATTCCCATTATTTTTCCCCCTTTTCTATGGAATTTCTGGGAATTTTTTCCCCCATTTCCCATAAAAATTCCCATTATTTTTCCCCATTTCCCATAAAAATTCCTGGAATTTATTCCCATTATTTCCCCCATTTCCCATAAAAATTCCCGTTATTTTTCTCCTTTTTCCCATAAAAATCCCCATTATTTTCCCCCATTTCCCATAAAAATTCCTGGAATTTATTCCCATTATTTCCCCATTTCCCATAAAAATTCCTGGGATTTTTTCCCCATTTCCCATAAAAATTCCCATTATTTTCCCCCCTTTCCTATGGAATTTCTGGGAATTTTTTTCCCCCCATTTCCCATAAAAATTCCCATTATTTTCCCCCATTTCCCATAAAAATTCCTGGGATTTCCCCCCTTTTCTATGGAATTTCTGGAATTTTTTTTCCCCCATTTCCCATAAAAATTCCCATTATTTCCCCCATTTCCCATCGAAATTCCTGGGATTTTTTCCCCCCATTTCCCATAAAAATCCCCATTATTTTTCCCCTTTTTCCCATAAAAATCCCCATTATTTTCCCCCATTTCCCATAAAAATTCCCATTATTTTCCCCCATTTCCCATCGAAATTCCTGGAATTTTTTCCCCCCATTTCCCATAAAAATCCCCATTATTTTTCCCCTTTTTCCCATAAAAATCCCCATTATTTCCCCCCTTTTTCCCACAAAACCCCCATCACCCCCCCCAAAAATTCCCAGAATTTCCCCTCCCCCCTCTCTCACCCTCCAACACTCGCAGCTCCACCTCATTCCCGAACCGAGAATTCCAAAATTCCCAAAATTCCTGGCCAAACACCGATAATTCCCGGCGTCTCCCGGCCGGATCCCGGAAATCTGCAACGTTCCCGAAGGCAGCAGGGCCACCCTGCCCTCGGAATTCCCGAAAATCCCTTCGGAATTCCCGAAAATCCCATCGGAATTCCCGAAAATCCCTTCGGAATTCCCGCCGGGAAAATCCTCCTGGTTCCGTTGCCACCGGATTTTCGGGAATGGATCCCCTTGGAATTGGCAGCGTAACAGCACCGAATCTCCCGGGAAAGCGGCGGCCGCTTCCGGTTGAGCCACCGAGCGCAGAGGGCCTGGAGAGGGAAAAATTTCGGGATTTTTTGGGGGGAAATTCGCCAAAAAAAATCGATTTTTTTCTTGGATTTTTAGGGATTTTAGAGGGAAAAATTCCTAAAAAAATTCGATTTTTTTCTTGGATTTTTAGGGATTTTAGAGGGAAAAATTCCCCAAAAAATTCGATTTTTTCTGAGATTTTTAGAGGGAAAATTGGTGAAAATTTGGGATATTTTGGCAGAAAATTCACCAAAAAATTCGATTTTTTCCTGGGATTTTTAGGGATTTTCAGGGAAAAATTCCCCAAAAAAATTCGATTTTTTTCTGGGATTTTGAGGGATTTTAGAGAGAAAATCGGGGAAAAATTGGGATTTTTTGGGGATTTTAGAGGGAAAATTGGTGAAAATTTGGGATTTTTGGGGGGATTTTAGAGGGAAAATTTCCTAAAAAATTCGATTTTTTTCTGGGATTTTTAGGCATTTTAGATGGAAAAATCGGGGAAAATTTGGGATTTTTTGGGGATTTTAGAGGGAAAATTGGGGAAAATTTGGGATTTTTTGGCAGAAAATTCACCCAAAAATTCGATTTTTTCCAGGGATTTTTAGGGATTTTAGAGGAAAAATCTGAGAAAAATTGGGATTTTTTGCGGAAAATTCACGAAAAAATTCGATTTTTTACTGGGATTTTGGAGGGAAAAATTCCCCCAAAAATTCGATTTTTTACTGGGATTTTGGAGGGAAAATTCCCCCAAAAATTCGATTTTTTTACTGGGATTTTGGAGGGAAAAATTCCCCAAAAATGCGATTTTTTCCCGGGATTTGGGGCCCTTTCCGAGGGGATTTGGGGGAAAGGATCCCCTTGGAATTGGCAGCGTAACAGCAGCGAATCTGCCGGGAAAGCGGCGGCCGCTTCCGGTTGAGCCACCGAGCGCAGAGGGCCTGCAGAGGGAAAAATTTGGATTTTTTGGGGGAAAATTCGCGAAAAAATTCGGTTTTTTAGTGGGATTTTTAGGGGTTTTGGAGGGAAAAATTCCTAAAAAAATTCGATTTTTTTCTTGGATTTTTAGGGATTTTAGAAGGAAAAATTCCTCAAAAAATTCGATTTTTTCCTGGGATTTTTAGGGATTTTAGAGGAAAATCGGGGAAAAATTGGGATTTTTTGGAGGAAAATTCACAAAAAAATTCGGTTTTTTCTTGGGATTTTTAGGGATTTTAGAGGGGAAAATTGGTGAAAATTTGGGATTTTTGGGGGGATTTTAGAGGGAAAAATTTCTAAAAAAATTCGATTTTTTAGTGGGATTTTTAGGGATTTTAGACAGGAAAATTGGGGGAAAATTGGGATTTTTTGGGGATTTTAGAGGGAAAAATTCCCAAAAAAAAACCATTTTTTTCTGGGATTTTTGAGGGAAAAATTCCCAAAAAATTCGATTTTTTTCTGAGATTTTTAGAGGGAAAATTGGGAAAATTTGGGATTTTTGGGGATTTTGGAGCTGGAAAATTCCCAAAAAAACCCCATTTTTTCCCGGAATTTTTAGGGATTTTAGACAGGAAAATTGGGGGAAAATTGGGATTTTTTGGCAGAAAATTCGCGAAAAAATTCGATTTTTTTCTGGGATTTTGGAGGGAAAATTCACCCAAAAATTCGATTTTTTCCTGGGATTTTTAGGGGTTTTGGAGGGAAAAATTCCCCAAAAATTCGATTTTTTTCTGGGATTTTTGGGGATTTTAGAGGGAAAAATTCCTAAAAAAATTCGATTTTTTAGTGGGATTTTTAGGGATTTTAGAAGGAAAAATTCCCCAAAAAATTCGATTTTTTCTTGGAAAATCTGGGATTTTTAGATGGAAAATTCCCCCAAAAATTCGATTTTTTACGGGGATTTTGAGGGATTTTAGAGGGAAAATCGGGGAAAATTTGGGATTTTTTTGGGATTTTTGGAGGGAAAATTTCCTAAAAAATTCGATTTTTTTCTGGGATTTTTAGGCATTTTAGATGGAAAAATTGGGGAAAATTTGGGATTTTTTGGCAGAAAATTCACCAAAAAATTCGATTTTTTTCCTGGGATTTTTGGGGATTTTAGAGGGAAAATTCCTAAAAAAATTCGATTTTTTAGTGGGATTTTTAGGGATTTTGGAGGGAAAATTTCCTAAAAAAATTCGATTTTTTCCTGGGATTTTTAGGGATTTTAGAGGGAAAAATTCCTAAAAAAATTCGATTTTTTCTTGGGATTTTTAGGGATTTTAGAGGGAAAAATTCCCCAAAAAATTCGATTTTTTTCTGGGATTTTTGGAGATTTTAGAAGGAAAAATTCCTCAAAAAATTCGATTTTTTCCTGGGATTTTTAGGGATTTTAGAGGGGAAAATTGGGGGAAAATTGGGATTTTTTGGCGGAAAATTCACGAAAAAATTCGATTTTTTCTTGGGATTTTTAGGGATTTTAGAGGGGAAAATCGAGGAAAATTTGGGATTTTTTTGGGGATTTTAGAGTGAAAAATTCCTAAAAAATTCAGTTTTTTTCTTGGATTTTTAGGGATTTTAGAGGGAAAATCTGAGAAAAATTGGGATTTTTTGGGGATTTTAGAGGGAAAACTGGGGAAAATTTGGGATTTTTTGCAGAAAATTCCCCAAAAAATTCGATTTTTTTCCTGGGATTTTTAGCGATTTTAGAGGGGAAATCGGGGAAAATTTGGGATTTTTTGGGGGGAAATTCACGAAAAAATTCGATTTTTTTCTGGGATTTTGGAGGGAAAAATTCCCCCAAAAATTCGATTTTTTTACTGGGATTTTGGAGGGAAAAATTCCCCAAAAATTCGATTTTTTCCCGGGATTTGGGGCCCTTTCCGAGGGGATTTGGGGGAAAGGATCCCCTTGGAATTGGCAGCGTAACAGCACCGAATCTCCCGGGAAAGCGGCGGCCGCTTCCGGTTGAGCCACCGAGCGCAGAGGGCCTGCAGAGGGAAAAATTTCGGGATTTTTTGGGGATTTTAGAGGGAAATTTCCTAAAAAAATTCGATTTTTTTCTTGGATTTTTAGGGGTTTTGGAGGGAAAAATTCCTAAAAAAATTCGATTTTTTTCTGTGATTTTGGTGATTTTAGAGGGAAAATCTGAGAAAAATTGGGATTTTTTGGCGGAAAATTCACGAAAAAATTCGATTTTTCCTGGGATTTTTAGGGATTTTAGAGGGGAAAATCGGGGAAAATCGGGGAAAATTTGGGATTTTTTGCGGGATTTTCAGGGAAAAATTCCAAAAAAATTTCGATTTTTTTACTGGGATTTTGGAGGGAAAAGTCGCCCAAAAATTCGGTTTTTTCTGGGATTTTTAGCGATTTTAGAGGGAAAATCGGGGAAAATTTGGGATTTTTTGGCAGAAAATTCACGAAAAAATTCGATTTTTTTCTGGGATTTTGGAGGGAAAAATTCCCCCAAAAATTCGATTTTTTTACTGGGATTTTGGAGGGAAAAATTCCCCAAAAATTCGATTTTTTCCCGGGATTTGGGGCCCTTTCCGAGGGGATTTGGGGGAAAGGATCCCCTTGGAATTGGCAGCGTAACAGCAGCGAATCTCCCGGGAAAGCGGCGGCCGCTTCCGGTTGAGCCACCGAGCGCAGAGGGCCTGCAGAGGGAAAAATTGGGGAGTTTTGGGGGGGAAATTCCTCAAAAAATTCGGTTTTTTAGTGGGATTTTTAGGGGTTTTAGAGGGAAAAATTCCTAAAAAAATTCGATTTTTTAGTGGGATTTTTAGGGATTTTAGAAGGAAAAATTCCTCAAAAAATTCGATTTTTTTCTTGGATTTTTAGGGATTTTAGAGGGAAAAATTCCCAAAAAAATTCGATTTTTTTCTGGGATTTTTAGGGATTTTAGAGGGAAAAATTCCTAAAAAAATTCGATTTTTTTAGTGGGATTTTTAGGGATTTTAGAGGGAAAAATTCCCCAAAAAATTCGATTTTTTTCTTGGATTTTTAGGGATTTTAGAGGGAAAAATTCCTAAAAAAAATCGATTTTTTTTCTGGGATTTTTAGGGATTTTAGAGGGAAAAATCTGAGAAAAATTGGGATTTTTTGGCAGAAAATTCACGAAAAAATTCGATTTTTTTCTGGGATTTTGGAGGGAAAATTCACCCAAAAATTCGATTTTTTCCTCAGATTTTAGGGATTTTAGAGGGAAAATTCGCAAAAAAATTCGGTTTTTTTCTGGGGTTTTTAGGGATTTTAGAGGGAAAAATTCCTAAAAAAATTCGATTTTTTCTTAAATTTTTAGGGATTTTAGAGGGAAAAATTCCTAAAAAAATTCAATTTTTTCCTGGGATTTTTAGGGATTTTAGAGGGGAAATCGGGGAAAATTTGGGATTTTTTTGGGATTTTTGGAGAGAAAATTTCCTAAAAAATTCGATTTTTTCCTGGGATTTTTAGGGATTTTAGAAGGAAAAATTCCTAAAAAAATTCGATTTTTTTCTGGGGTTTTTGAGGAAAAATTTCCTAAAAAATTCGGTTTTTTCCTGGGATTTTTAGGGGTTTTAGAGGGAAAAATCTGAGAAAATTGGGATTTTTTAGGGATTTTAGAGGGAAAATCGGTGAAAAATTGGGATTTTTTGGCGGAAAATTCACGAAAAATTCGATTTTTTTCTGGGATTTTTTGGGATTTTAGAGGGAAAAATTCCTCAAAAAATTCGATTTTTTCCTGGGATTTTTAGGGATTTTAGAAGGAAAAATTCCTAAAAAAATTCGATTTTTTTCTGGGATTTTTAGGGATTTTAGAGGGAAAATTCCTAAAAAAAATCGATTTTTTTCTTGGGATTTTTAGGGATTTTAGAGGGAAAATCGGGGAAAAATTGGGATTTTTTGGAGGAAAATTCACAAAAAAATTCGATTTTTTACGGGGATTTTGGAGGGAAAATTCGCGAAAAAATTCGATTTTTTAGTGGGATTTTTAGGGATTTTAGAGGGGAAAATCGGGGAAAATTTGGGATTTTTTGGGGGATTTTTGGAGGGAAAAATTCCTAAAAAAATTCGGTTTTTTCTTGGGATTTTTAGGCATTTTAGATGGAAAAATCGGGGAAAATCTGGGATTTTTTGGGGATTTTAGAGGGAAAATTGGTGAAAATTTGGGATTTTTGGGGGATTTTAGAGGGAAAATTTCCTAAAAAATTCGATTTTTTTCTGGGATTTTTAGGCATTTTAGATGGAAAAATCGGGGAAAATTTGGGATTTTTTGGGGATTTTTGAGGGAAAATTGGGGAAAATTTGGGATTTTCTGGCAGAAAATTCACCCCAAAAATTCGATTTTTTTACTGGGATTTTGAGGGATTTTAGAGAGAAAATCGGGGAAAATTTGGGATTTTTTGGCAGAAAATTCACGAAAAAATTCGATTTTTTTCTGGGATTTTGGAGGGAAAATTCACCCAAAAATTCGATTTTTTTACTGGGATTTTGGAGGGGAAAATTGGGCAAAATTTGGGATTTTTTCCCGGGATTTTAGAGGAAAAAATTCCCCAAAAAATTCGATTTTTTCCCGGGATTTTTGAGGCAAAAATCGAGGAAAATTTGAGATTTTTTGT
>NW_027183873.1:0-44106 GCF_041296385.1 Aphelocoma coerulescens
TGTTCACCTGTGCCACCTCCTGTGCCACCTGTGCCACCCCCCTGTGCCACCTGTGGCCACCTCTGTGCCACCTGTGCCACCCCCTGTGTCACCTGTGTCACCTCCTGTGTCACCTGTGCCACCTCCTGTGCCACCTTTGGTCATCCTCTGTGTCACCTGTGCCACCTCCTGTGCCACCTGTGTCACCTCTGTGCCACCCCTGTGTCACCTGTGCCACCTGTGCCACCTGTGCCACCCCTGTGCCACCTCTGTGCCACCTGTGCCACCTCCCTGTGTCACCTCCTGTGCCACCTGTGCCATCTGTGTGCCACCTCCTGTGCCACCTGTGCCACCTGTGCCACCTGTGTGTCACCTCTGTGCCACCTCTGTGCCATCTCTGTGTCACCTGTGCCACCTGTGCCACCCCTGTGTCACCTGTGTCACCTCTGTGTCACCTGTGCCACCTCCTGTGCCACCTGTGCCACCTCTGTCTGTCCACCTGTTGCCACCTTGTGCCACCCCCCTGGTGCCACCTGTGCCACCTCCTGTGCCACTCTGTGCCACCTCTGTGTCACCTGTGCCACCTTGTGTCACCTGTGCCACCTGCCTGTGCCACCTCTGTGCCACCTGTGCCACCCCCTGTGCCACCTTGTGCCACCTCTGTGTCACCTGTGCCACCTCTGTGCCACCTCTGTGCCACCTCTGTGCCACCTGTGTGCCACCTGGTGTGTCACCTGTGCCACCTGTGCCACCTGTGCCACCTCTGTGTCACCTGTGCCACCTCTGTGCCACCTCCTGTGCCACCACCTGTGCCACCTCCTGTGTCACCCTCTGTGCCACCTGTGTGTCACCTGTGCCACCTGTGTCCACCTGTGCCCACCTCTGTGTCACCTCTGGTGCCACCTCTGTGTCACCTGTGCCACCTCCTGTGCCACCTGTGCCACCTGTGCCACCTCCTGTGTCACCTGTGGTGCCACCTGTGCCATCTGTGGTCACCACCTGTGCCAGCCGCCCATCATCCCCTTGGGTCACCTGTGTCCCCCAAATCCCCTAAACCCCCCCAAACCTCCCCCCAAAAAAATCCCCAAACCCCCCCAAAAATCCCCCAAAAACGTCCCTCCAATAAAATCCCATAAAAAATCCCAAAAAAAATTCCCCAAAAATCCCCAACCCTCCCCAAAAACCCCCCCAAAAACCCCCCCAAATCCCCTAAACCCCCCCCAAAACCCTCCCCAAACCCTTCCAAAATCCCTCAAAACCTCCCCAAAAAAATTCCCCCAAAACCCCCCAAACCCCCCCAAAAAAATCCCCAAAAAAATCCCAAAAAATCCCCCAAAAGTCCCAAACACCCCCAAATCCCCTCAAAACCTCCCCCCCAAAAATCCCAAAAGATCCCCAAACCCCCTCAAAACCCACCCAAAACCTCCCCAAAAAAATCCCCAAAAAATCCCCAAAAAATCCCCCAAAACCCCCCCAAGCCCCCCCCAAAACCTCCCCCAAAAAAATTCCCCAAAAAATCCCCAAACCCCCCCAAACCTCCCCAAAACCCCCCCAAATCCCCTAAACCCCCCCCAAAACCTCCCCAAACCCTTCCAAAATCCTCAAACCTCCCCCCCAAAAATCCCCAAAACCCCCCCAAACCCCCCCAGAAAAATCCCAAAAAAATCCCAAAAAAATCCCAAAAAAAATCCCCAAAAATCCCCCAAACCCCCCCCAAACCTCCCCAAACCCCCCCAAATCCCCTAAACCCCCCCAAAACCTCCCCAAACCCTTCCAAAATCCCTCAAACCTCCCCAAAAAATCCCCAAAAAATCCCCAAAGCCCCCCCAAAACCCCCCCAAAAAAATCCCAAAAAAAATCCCAAAAAAATTCCCATAAAAAATCCCCAAAAATCCCCAAACCCCCCCAAACCTCCCCAAAACCCCCCAAATCCCCTAAACCCCCCCAAACCTCCCCAAACCCTTCCAAAATCCCTCAAACCTCCCCCAAAAAATCCCCCAAAAACCCCCCCAAACCCCCCCAAAAAAATCCCAAAAAAATCCCAAAAAAATCCCCCAAAAATCCCCAAACCCCCCCCAAACCTCCCCAAAACCCCCCAAATCCCCTAAACCCCCCCCAAACCTCCCCAAACCCCTTCCAAAATCCCTCAAACCTCCCCCAAAAAATCCCCCAAAGGTCCCCCCAAACCCCCCCAAAAAATCCCAAAAAAATCCCCAAAAAATCCCCAAACCCCCCCAAATCCCCTCAAAACCTCCCCCCCAAAAATCCCCAAAAAATCCCCAAACCCCCTCAAAACCCACCCAAAACCCTCCCAAAAAAATCCCCAAAAAATCCCCAAAAAATCCCCAAAAAATCCCCCAAAAATCCCCAAACCCCCCCAAAATCCCCCACAAAACGTCCTCCAAAAAATCCCAAAAAAATCCCAAAAAAATCCCTAACCCTCCCCAAAACCCCCCCCAAACCTCCCCAAAAAAAATCCCCAAAAAATCCCCAAAAAATCCCCCAAACCCCCTCAAAACCCACCCAAAACCTCCCCAAAAAAAATCCCCAAAAAATCCCCAAAAAAATCCCCCAAAGCCCCCCCAAACCCCCCCAAAAAAATCCCCAAAAAATCCCCAAAAAATCCCCAAACCCCCCCAAACCTCCCCAAAACCCCCCCAAATCCCCTAAACCCCCCCCAACACCTCCCCAAACCCTTCCCAGAAAATCCCTCAAACCTCCCCCAAAAAATCCCCAAAAAATCCCCAAAAATCCCCAAACCCCCCCAAATCCCCCTCAAAACCTCCCCCCAAAAATCCCCCAAAAAATCCCCAACCCCCTCAAAACCCACCCAAAACCTCCCCAAAACAATCCCCAAAAAATCCCCAAAAAATCCCCAAAAAAATCCCCAAAACCCCCTCAAAACCTCCCCAAAAAATCCCCAAAAAATCCCCAAAAAATCCCCAAAACCCCCCCAAACCCCCCAAAAAATTCCCCAAAAATCCCCAAACCCCCCCAAACCTCCCCCAAACCCCCCAAATCCCCTAAACCCCCCAAAACCTCCCCAAACCCTTCCAAAATCCCTCAAACCTCCCCCAAAAAATCCCATTAAAAATCCCAAAAAAATCCCCAAAAAATCCCCCAAAATCCCCAAACCTCCCCAAAACCCCTCAAAACCTCCCCCCAAAAATCCCCAAAAAATCCCCAAACCCCCTCAAAAACCCACCCAAAACCTCCCCAAAAAAAATCCCCAAAAAATCCCCAAAAAAATCCCCAAACCCCCCCAACCCCCCCCAAACCTCCCCCAAAAAATTCCCCAAAAATCCCCAACCCCCCCCAAACCTCCCCCATAAACCCCCCAAATCCCCTAAACCCCCCCCAAAACCTCCCCAAACCCTTCCAAAATCCCTCAAACCCTCCCCAAAAAATCCCCAAAAATCCCCAAAGCCCCCCCAAACCCCCCCAAAAAAATCCCAAAAAAATCCCCAAAAATCCCCAAAAAATCCCCAAGCCCCCCTCAAAACCCACCCAAAACCTCCCCAAAAAAATCCCCAAAAAATCCCCAAAAATCCCCAACCCCCCCCAAATCCCCTCAAAACCCTCCCCCCCAAAAATCCCCAAAAATCCCCAAACCCCCCCAAACCTCCCTAAAACCCCCCAAATCCCCTAAACCCCCCCAAAACCTCCCCAAACCCTTCCAAAATCCCTCAAACCTCCCCCAAAAAATCCCCCAAAACCCCCCCAAACCCCCCCCAAAAAAGTCCCCAAAAAAATCCCAAAAAAAATCCCCAAAAATCCCCAACCCCCCCCAAACCTCCCCAAAACCCCCCAAATCCCCTAAAACCCCCCCCAAACCTCCCCCAAACCCTTCCAAAATCCCTCAAACCTCCCCCAAAAAATCCCCCAAAGTCCCCCAAACCCCCCCCAAAAAAATTCCAAAAAAAATCCCCAAAAAATCCCCAAACCCCCCCCAAATCCCCTCAAAACCCTCCCCCCAAAAAATCCCCAAAAAATCCCCAAACCCCCTCAAAACCCACCCAAAACCTCCCAAAAAAATCCCCAAAAAATCCCCAAAAAATCCCCCAAACCCCCTCAAAACCCACCCAAAACCTCCCCAAAAAAATCCCCAAAAAATCCCAAAAAATCCCCCAAAGCCCCCCCAAACCCCCCCAAAAAATCCCCAAAAAAATCCCCAAAAAATCCCCAAACCCCCCCCAAACCTCCCCAAAACCCCCCAAATCCCCTAAACCCCCCCCCAAACCTCCCCAAACCCTTCCAAAATCCCTCAAACCTCCCCCAAAAAATCCCCAAAAAATCCCAAAAAATCCCCAAACCCCCCCCAAATCCCCTCAAAACCTCCCCCCAAAAATCCCCACCAAAAATCCCCAAACCCCCTCAAAACCCACCCAAAACCTCCCCAAAACAATCCCCAAAAAATCCCCAAAAAATCCCCAAAAAAATCCCCAAAACCCCCTCAAAACCTCCCCAAAAAATCCCCAAAAAATCCCCAAAAAATCCCCAAAACCCCCCCAAACCCCCCAAAAAATTCCCCAAAAATCCCCAAACCCCCCCAAACCTCCCCAAACCCCCCCAAATCCCCTAAACCCCCCAAAACCTCCCCAAACCCTTCCAAAATCCCTCAAACCTCCCCCAAAAAATCCCATAAAAATCCCAAAAAAATCCCCAAAAAATCCCCCCAAAATCCCCAAACCTCCCCAAAACCCCTCAAAACCTCCCCCCAAAAATCCCCAAAAAATCCCCAAACCCCCTCAAAACCCACCCAAAACCTCCCCAAAAAAATCCCCAAAAAATCCCCAAAAAATCCCCCAAACCCCCCCCAACCCCCCCCAAACCTCCCCCAAAAAATTCCCCAAAAATCCCCAACCCCCCCCAAACCTCCCCAAAACCCCCCAAATCCCCTAAACCCCCCCCAAAACCTCCCCAAACCCTTCCAAAATCCCTCAAACCTCCCCAAAAAATCCCCAAAAAATCCCCAAAGCCCCCCCAAACCCCCCCAAAAAATCCCAAAAAAAATCCCCAAAAAATCCCCAAAAAATCCCCAAGCCCCCTCAAAACCCACCCAAAACCTCCCCAAACAAAATCCCCAAAAAAATCCCCCAAAAATCCCCAAACCCCCCCAAATCCCCTCAAAACCTCCCCCCAAAAATCCCCAAAAATCCCCAACCCCCCCAAACCTCCCTAAAACCCCCCAAATCCCCTAAACCCCCCCAAAACCTCCCCAAACCCTTCCAAAATCCCTCAAACCTCCCCCAAAAAATCCCCCAAAACCCCCCCCAAACCCCCCCCAAAAAATCCCCAACAAATCCCAAAAAAATCCCCAAAAATCCCCAAACCCCCCCAAACCTCCCCAAAACCCCCCAAATCCCCTAAACCCCCCCCAAACCTCCCCAAACCCTTCCAAAATCCCTCAAACCTCCCCCAAAAAATCCCCCAAAGTCCCCCAAACCCCCCCAAAAAATTCCAAAAAAATCCCCAAAAAATCCCCAAACCCCCCCAAATCCCCTCAAAACCTCCCCCCAAAAATCCCCAAAAAATCCCCAAACCCCCTCAAAACCCACCCAAAACCTCCCCCAAAAAAAATCCCCAAAAAATCCCCAAAAAATCCCCAAAAAATCCCCAAAAAATCCCCAAAACCCCCCCAAAATCCCCAAAAACGTCCCTCCAAAAAATCCCAAAAAAATCCCAAAAAAATCCCCAACCCTCCCCAAAACCCCCCCAAACCTCCCCAAAACCCCCCAAATCCCCTAAACCCCCCCAAAACCTCCCCAAACCCTTCCAAAATCCCTCAAACCTCCCCAAAAAAATCCCCAAAAAAATCCCCCAAAATCCCCAAACCCCCCCCAAAAAATCCCAAAAAATCCCAAAAAAATACCCAAAAATCCCCAAACCCCCCCAAACCTCCCTAAAAACCCCCCAAATCCCCTAAACCCCCCCCAAAATTCCCTCTCCCCGCAGGGTTCGTGGAGCGCGCCGGGCGCCCCTTGTGCCGCCGGCACCCCGAGCACCCCTGGGGGCCGGCGCTGCCGCGGCTGCCGGGGGGCCCCTGCTCGGAGCCTTCGCCGCCGCCCTGGGGGGGCTCTGGCACCCCGAGTGCTTCGTCTGCCAGGTGAGGGGGACCCCCAAAATCCCAGCGAATCCCATAAAAAAAAGTCCCGTGAAAATCCCATTAAAAATCCCCGTAAAAATCCCCCAAGAAATGCCCAAAATCCCCAAAAATCCCATGAAAATCCCTCCCGAAAATCCCATTAAAACCCCGTAAAAATGCCCCAAAAATCCCACAAAAACCCCATAAGAAATCCCCAAAAAATCCCATAAAAATCCCACAAAAATCCCATTAAAAACCCCATAAAAAATCCCCAAAAAATCCCTTAAAAATCCCCCTGAATAATCCCCCAAAAATCCCATAAAAATCCCCCCCCAAAAAAACCATTAAAACCCCATAAAAAATGCCCCAAAAATCCCACAAAAAACCCCATAAAAAATCCCCCAAAAAAATCCCATAAAAAATCCCACAAAAAATCCCATTAAAAATCCCATTAAAAACCCCACAAAAAATCCTCAAAAAAAATCCCTTAAAAATCCCCCAAAATCCCATAAAAATCCCATAAAAAAATCCCCCCCAAAATCCCATAAAAATCCCATAAAAATCTCCTAAAAACCCCCTAAAAAAAAAACCCAAAAAATCCCATAAAAATCCCAAAAAAAACCCAAAAAATCCCTTAAAAATCCCAGAAAAAAAACCACTAAAAATCCCATTAAAAATCCCATTAAAACCCCCCCAAAACCCCCCAAAACCCCCCCAGAACCGCCCCCCAAACCCCGCCAGGTGCCCCCCAGGCCGCTGCTCGGAGCCTTCGCCGCCGCCCTGGGGGGGCTCTGGCACCCCGAGAGCTTCGTCTGCCAGGTGAGGGGGACCCCAAAATCCCAGCGAATCCCATAAAAAAAGTCCCGTGAAAATCCCATTAAAAATCCCCGTAAAAATCCCCCAAGAAATGCCCAAAATCCCAAAAAATCCCATGAAAATCCCTCCCAAAAATCCCATTAAAAACCCCCTAAAAAATCCCCAAAAAAATCCCATAAAAATTCCCCAAAAATCCCATAAAAATCCCATTAAAAATCCCCCCCAAATCCCATAAAAATCCCATTAAAAACCCCATAAAAATCCCATAAAAATCTCCTAAAAACCCCATAAAAAATCCCCAAAAAATCCCATCAAAATCCCCATAAAAAATCCCTGTAAAAATGCCCAAAATCCCAAAAAATCTCATAAAAATCCCATGAAAATCCCATGAAAATCCTCCAAAAAAATCGCATTAAAACCCCATAAAAACCCCACCAAAACCCCCATAAAAATCCCAGAAAAATCCCAGAAAAAATCCCCAAAAAAATCCCCCCTAAAATCCCATAAAAATCTCATAAAAATCCCCCCCCAAAACCCCATTAAAACCCCATAAAAATGCCCCAAAAATCCCACAAAAACCCCATTAAAAATCCCCAAAAAATCCCATAAAAAATCCCACAAAAAATCCCCAAAAAATCCCATTAAAAACCCCACAAAAAATCCTCAAAAAATCCCTTAAAAATCCCCCAAAATCCCATAAAAATCCCATAAAAAATCCCCCCAAAAATCCCATAAAAATCCCATAAAAATCTCCTAAAAACCCCCTAAAAAAACCCCAAAAAATCCCATAAAAATCCCAAAAAACCCCCAAAAAATCCCTTAAAAATCCCAGAAAAAAACCACTAAAAATCCCATTAAAAATCCCATTAAAAACCCCCCAAAACCCCCCCAAAACCCCCCAAAACCCCCCCAGAACCGCCCCCCAAACCCCCCCAGGTGCCCCCCAGGCCGCTGCTCGGAGCCTTCGCCGCCGCCCTGGGGGGGCTCTGGCACCCCGAGAGCTTCGGCTGCCAGGGGAGGGGGACCCCAAAATCCCAGCGAATCCCATAAAAAAAGTCCCGTGAAAATCCCATCAAAAATCCCATCAAAATCCCCAAAAAAATCCCTGTAAAAATGCCCAAAATCCCAAAAAATCCCATGAAAATCCCATGAAAATCCCATAAAAATCCCATTAAAAATCCCATTAAAACCCCATAAAAATGCCCCAAAAATCCCATTAAAAACCCCAAAAAAAATCCCCCAAAAATCCCTTAAAAAATCCCACAAAATCCCATAAAAATCCCACAAAAAATCCCATTAAAAATCCCATTAAAAACCCCACAAAAAATCCCCAAAAAATCCCTTAAAAATCCCCCTGAATAATCCCCCAAAAATCCCATAAAAATCCCCCCCAAAAAAACCATTAAAACCCCATAAAAATGCCCCAAAAATCCCACAAAAACCCCATAAAAAATCCCCCAAAAAATCCCATAAAAATCCCACAAAAAATCCCATTAAAAATCCCATTAAAAACCCCACAAAAAATCCTCAAAAAAATCCCTTAAAAATCCCCCAAAATCCCATAAAAATCCCATAAAAAATCCCCCCCAAAATCCCATAAAAATCCCATAAAAATCTCCTAAAAACCCCCTAAAAAAACCCCAAAAAATCCCATAAAAATCCCAAAAAAAACCCAAAAAATCCCTTAAAAATCCCAGAAAAAAACCACTAAAAATCCCATTAAAAATCCCATTAAAACCCCCCCAAAACCCCCCAAAACCCCCCCAGAACCGCCCCCCAAACCCCCCCAGGTGCCCCCCAGGCCGCTGCTCGGAGCCTTCGCCGCCGCCCTGGGGGGGCTCTGGCACCCCGAGTGCTTCGTCTGCCAGGTGAGGGGGACCCCAAAATCCCAGCGAATCCCATAAAAAAAGTCCCGTGAAAATCCCATCAAAAATCCCCGTAAAAATCCCCCAAGAAATCCCTGTAAAAATGCCCAAAATCCCAAAAAATCCCATGAAAATCCCATGAAAATCCTCCCAAAAAATCCCATAAAAACCCCACCAAAAACCCCATAAAAATCCCATAAAAATCCCAGAAAAAATCCCAGAAAAAATCCCCCCTAAAATCCCATAAAAATCTCATAAAAATCCCCCCCAAAACCCCATTAAAACCCCATAAAAATGCCCCAAAAATCCCACAAAAACCCCATTAAAAATCCCCAAAAAATCCCATAAAAAATCCCACAAAAAATCCCATTAAAAATCCCATTAAAAACCCCATAAAAAATCCCCAAAAATCCCTTAAAAATCCCCCAAAATCCCATAAAAATCCCATAAAAAATCCCCCCAAAAATCCCATAAAAATCTCCTAAAAACCCCCTAAAAAAACCCCAAAAAATCCCATAAATATCCCAAAAAAAACCCAAAAAATCCCTTTAAAATCCCAGAAAAAAACCATTAAAAATCCCATTAAAAATCCCATTAAAAACCCCCCAAAACCCCCCCAAAACCCCCCAAAACCCCCCCAGAACCGCCCCCCAAACCCCCCCAGGTGCCCCCCAGGCCGCTGCTCGGAGCCTTCGCCGCCGCCCTGGGGGGTCTCTGGCACCCCGAGAGCTTCGGCTGCCAGGGGAGGGGGACCCCAAAATCCCAGCGAATCCCATAAAAAAAGTCCCGTGAAAATCCCATCAAAAATCCCATCAAAATCCCCCCAAAAATCCCTGTAAAAATGCCCAAAATCCCAAAAAATCCCATGAAAATCCCATGAAAATCCCATTAAAAATCCCATTAAAACCCCATAAAAATGCCCCAAAAATCCCACAAAAACCCCATAAAAAATCCCCCAAAAAATCCCATAAAAATCCCACAAAAAATCCCATTAAAAATCCCATTAAAAACCCCACAAAAAATCCTCAAAAAATCCCTTAAAAATCCCCCAAAATCCCATAAAAATCCCATAAAAAATCCCCCCCAAAATCCCATAAAAATCCCATTAAAAACCCCATAAAAATCCCATAAAAATCTCCTAAAAACCCCATAAAAAATCCCCAAAAAATCCCATCAAAATCCCCCAAAAAATCCCTGTAAAAGTGCCCAAAATCCCAAAAAATCTCATAAAAATCCCATGAAAATCCCATGAAAATCCTCCCAAAAAATCCCATTAAAACCCCATAAAAACCCCACCAAAAACCCCATAAAAATCCCATAAAAATCCCATTGAAAACCAGAAAATCCCATAAAAATCCCCAAAAAATCCCCCAAAAATCCCCCTGAAAAATCCCCCAAAAATCCCATAAAAATCCCCCCCAAAAAACCCATTAAAACCCCATAAAAATGCCCCAAAAATCCCACAAAAACCCCATAAAAATCCCCAAAAAATCCCATAAAAAATCCCCCCAAAAATCCCCAAAAAATCCCATTAAAAACCCCACAAAAAATCCTCAAAAAATCCCTTAAAAATCCCCCAAAATCCCATAAAAATCCCATAAAAAATCCCCCCAAAAGTCCCATAAAAATCCCATAAAAATCTCCTAAAAACCCCCTAAAAAAACCCCAAAAAATCCCATAAATATCCCAAAAAAAACCCAAAAAATCCCTTTAAAATCCCAGAAAAAAACCATTAAAAATCCCATTAAAAATCCCATTAAAAACCCCCCAAAACCCCCCCAAAACCCCCCAAAACCCCCCCAGAACCGCCCCCCAAACCCCCCCAGGTGCCCCCCAGGCCGCTGCTCGGAGCCTTCGCCGCCGCCCTGGGGGGTCTCTGGCACCCCGAGAGCTTCGGCTGCCAGGGGAGGGGGACCCCAAAATCCCAGCGAATCCCATAAAAAAAGTCCCGTGAAAATCCCATCAAAAATCCCTGTAAAAATCCCCCAAGAAATCCCTGTAAAAATGCCCAAAATCCCAAAAAATCCCATGAAAATCCCATGAAAATCCTCCCAAAAAATCCCATTAAAACCCCATAAAAACCCCACCAAAAACCCCATAAAAATCCCATTAAAAACCCCATAAAAAATCTCCAAAAAATCCCTTAAAGATTCCCCAAAAATCCCATAAAAATCCCCAAAATAATCCCCCCAAAAAAACCCCATAAAACCCAAAAAATCCCCCAAAAAATCCCCCAAAAAATAAAAAAAAAATCCCCAAAAAATCCCCAAAAATCCCCAAAAATCCCATAAAAATCCAATTAAAATCCCATAAAAATCCCCAAAAAACCCCAATAAAATCCCCCAAAAAACCCCCCAAAAATCCCAAACACCCCACAAAAAATCCCATAAAAACCCTATAAAATCCCAAAAAAATCCCCCAAAAAATCCCCAAAAAATCCTGAAAAAATCCCGAAAAAAATCCCAAAAAATGCCCCAAAAATCCTCCCAAAAAACCCTAAAAAATCCCCCAAAAATCCAATAAAAGTCCCATAAAAATCCCCAAAAAATCCAATAAAAATCCAATAAAAATCCCATAAAAATCCCCCAATAATCCCCATAAAATCCCCCAAAAATCCCCTAAAAATCCCCAAAAAACCCCAATAAAATCAAAAAAAAACCCCCAAAAAATCCCAAAATACTCACAAAACATCCCATAAAAACCCTGTAAAATCCCCAAAAAATCCCCCAAAAAATCCCGAAAAAAATCCCAAAAAATGCCCCAAAAAATCCCCCCAAAAACCCCCAAAATCCCCAAAAAATCCAATAAAAATCCAATAAAAATCCCATAAAAATCCCCAAAAAATCCAATAAAAATCCAATAAAAATCCCAAAAAATCCCCCAAAAATCCCCATAAAATCCCCCAAAAATCCCCTAAAAATCCCCAAAAAACCCCAATAAAATCCAAAAAAAAACCCCAAAAAATCCCAAAAAAACCCACCAAAAACCCCATAAAAACCCTATAAAATCCCGAAAAAAATCCCAAAAAATGCCCCAAAAAATGCCCCAAAAAACCCCAAAAAATCCCCCCAAAAATCCCCCAAAAACCCCAAAAAATCCCCCCAAAAATCCCCAAAAACCCTAAAAAATCCCCCAAAAATCCAATAAAAATCCCATAAAAATCCCCAAAAAATCCAATAAAAATCCAATAAAAATCCCATAAAAATCCCCAAAAAATCCAATAAAAATCCAATAAAAATCCCCAAAAAATCCCCCAAAAATCCCCATAAAATCCCCCAAAAATCCCCTAAAAATCCCCAAAAAACCCAATAAAATCCAAAAAAACCCCCCAAAAATCCCAAAAAACTCACAAAAAACCCCATAAAAACCCTATAAAATCCCGAAAAAAATCCCCAAAAAATCCCCAAAAAATCCTGAAAAAAATCCCAAAAAATGCCCCAAAAAATCCCCCAAAAAACCCCAAAAATCCCCAAAAAATCCAATAAAAATCCAATAAAAATCCCCAAAAAATCCCCCAAAAATCCCCATAAAATCCCCCAAAAATCCCCTAAAAATCCCCAAAAAACCCAATAAAATCCAAAAAAACCCCCCCAAAATCCCAAAAAACTCACAAAAAACCCCATAAAAACCCTATAAAATCCCGAAAAAAATCCCCAAAAAATCCCCAAAAAATCCTGAAAAAAATCCCAAAAAATGCCCCAAAAAATCCCCCCAAAAACCCCAAAAATCCCCAAAAAATCCAATAAAAATCCAATAAAAATCCCATAAAAATCCCCAAAAAATCCAATAAAAATCCAATAAAAATCCCAAAAAATCCCCCAAAAATCCCCATAAAATCCCCCAAAAATCCCCTAAAAATCCCCAAAAAACCCCAATAAAATCCAAAAAAAAAACCCAAAAAATCCCAAAAAAACCCACCAAAAACCCCATAAAAACCCTATAAAATCCCGAAAAAAATCCCAAAAAATGCCCCAAAAAATCCCCCAAAAAACCCCAAAAAATCCCCCCAAAAATCCCCCAAAAACCCCAAAAAATCCCCCCAAAAATCCCCAAAAACCCTAAAAAATCCCCCAAAAATCCAATAAAAATCCCATAAAAATCCCCAAAAAATCCAATAAAAATCCAATAAAAATCCCATAAAAATCCCCAAAAAATCCAATAAAAATCCAATAAAAATCCCCAAAAAATCCCCCAAAAATCCCCATAAAATCCCCCAAAAATCCCCTAAAAATCCCCAAAAAACCCAATAAAATCCAAAAAAACCCCCCAAAAATCCCAAAAAACTCACAAAAAACCCCATAAAAACCCTATAAAATCCCGAAAAAAATCCCCAAAAAATCCCCAAAAAATCCTGAAAAAAATCCCAAAAAATGCCCCAAAAAATCCCCCAAAAAACCCCAAAAATCCCCAAAAAATCCAATAAAAATCCAATAAAAATCCCATAAAAATCCCCAAAAAATCCCCAAAAAATCCAATAAAAATCCCATAAAAATCCCCAAAAAATCCAATAAAAATCCAATAAAAATCCCCAAAAAATCCCCATAAAATCCCCTAAAAAATCCCCAAAAACTCACAAAAAATCCCATAAAAACCCTATAAAATCCCCAAAAAATCCTGAAAAAATCCCGAAAAAATCCCAAAAAATGCCCCAAAAATCCCCCCAAAAAAACCTAAAAAATCCCCCCAAAACCCCAAAAAATCCCCCCAAAAATCCCCAAAAAACCCTAAAAAATCCCCCAAAAATCCAATAAAAATCCCATAAAAATCCCCAAAAAATCCAATAAAAATCCAATAACAATCCCATAAAAATCCCCAAAAAATCCAATAAAAATCCAATAAAAATCCCCAAAAAATCCCCCAAAAATCCCCATAAAATCCCCCAAAAATCCCCTAAAAATCCCCAAAAAACCCAATAAAATCCAAAAAAACCCCAAAAAATCCCAAAAAACTCACAAAAAACCCCATAAAAACCCTATAAAATCCCCAAAAAATCCCCCAAAAAATCCCCAAAAAATCCTGAAAAAAATCCCGAAAAAAATCCCAAAAAATGCCCCAAAAATCCCCCCAAAAAACCCCAAAAATCCCCCAAAAATCCAATAAAAGTCCCATAAAAATCCCAAAAAAATCCAATAAAAATCCCATAAAAATCCCCCAAAATCCCCAAAAAATCCCCAAAAAATCCCCAAAAAATCCCCTAAAAATCCCCAAAAAATCCCCATAAAATCCCCAAAAAATCCCCTAAAAATCCCCAAAAAACCCCAATAAAATCCAAAAAAAACCCCCCAAAAATCCCCAAAAAACCCTAAAAAATCCCCCAAAAATCCAATAAAAATCCCATAAAAATCCCCAAAAAATCCAATAAAAATCCCATAAAAATCCAATAAAAATCCCATAAAAATCCCCAAAAAATCCCCAAAAAATCCAATAAAAATCCAATAAAAATCCCATAAAAATCCCCAAAAAATCCAATAAAAATCCAATAAAAATCCCATAAAAATCCCCCCAAAATCCCCCAACCCCCCCTCCCCCAAAGCCGATTTCCCGCCCCTCGCTGACCCCAAATTTCCCCTTTTTCACCCCAGGAATGCCGGACCCCCTTCCCGGGGGGCTCCTTCTTCGAGCTGGGGGGGGTCCCGCTGTGCCAGCGCCACTTCCAGGAGGGCACCCACAGGGTGGGGGAGGGGTCCCACAGGGTGGGGGAGGGGTCCCAGGGGGTGGGGGAGGGGTCCC
The DNA here is from genome assembly GCF_041296385.1 of Aphelocoma coerulescens. Lineage (NCBI taxonomy): Eukaryota > Metazoa > Chordata > Aves > Passeriformes > Corvidae > Aphelocoma > Aphelocoma coerulescens. Next base: position 14,476 of record NW_027183873.1, read on the forward strand.
GTTAGAAACGGCCAAAAAAAAAACCCCCCAAAAAAATCCCCCGAAATCGCCCCAAAAATCCCATTGGAAATGGCAAAAATGGCGAAAAAAAAACCCCACAAAAAATCCCCAAAAATCCCATAAAAGTCCCCCCAAAAAAATCCCATTGGAAATGGCAAAATCCCAAAAAGTCCCCAAAAAATCCCCCCAAAAAACCCCCAAAAAAACTCCAAAAAAATCCTCCAAACCCCCAAAATCCCCCCCCCAAAAAATCCCATTGGAAATGGCGAAAATGACCAAAAAAAACCCAAAAAATCAAAAAAAATCCCAAAAAATCCCCCCCCAAAAAATCCCATTGGAAATGGCAAAAATCCCAAAAAATCCCCCCAAAAACCCCAAATCCCCCAAAAATCTCCCCAAGCCCCCACGAGACACCCAGAGCCCCAGGGAGGGGCCACCCCAAGGACACCCCAGAGCACCCCAAAGTCCAGGGGACACCCCAGGACACCCAACGGGACCCCTGGGGACAAGGGACACCCCAGGACACCCCAAGGACAGCTCAGGACCACCTCGGGACACCCCAAAATCCAAGGGGACACCCAAGGACACCCCAAGGACACCCCAAGGACACCCCAAGGACCCCCCAAGGACCCCCCAAGGACACCCCAAGGACACCCCAGGACATCTTGGGACCACCCCAAGGACACCCCAAGGACACCCCAAGGACACCCCAGGACACCCCAGGACATCTTGGGACCACCCCAAGGACACCCCAAGGTCCAGGGGACACCTCGAGGCTACCCCAAGGACACCCCAAGGACACCCCAAGGACACCCCAAGGACACCCCAAGGACACCCCAGGACCACCCCAAGGACACCCCAAGGACACCCCAGGACACCCCAAGGACACCCCAAGGACACCCTGGGGACACCCCAAGAACACCTCAAGGGACCTTCGTGGGAACCTGATGGACCAAGGGATCCCCCAGGGACACCCCAAGGACACCCCAAGGTCCAGGGGACACCCAAGGACACCCCAGGACACCCCAGGACACCCCAGGACACCCAACGGGACCCCTGGGGACAAGGGACACCCCAAAGACACCCCAAGGACACCCTGGGGACACCCCAAGGACACCCCAGGACACCCCAAGGACACCCCAGGACATCTTGGGACCACCCCAAGGACACCCCAAGGTCCAGGGGACACCCCAAGGACACCCCAGGACACCCCAAGGACACCCCAAGAACACCTCAAGGGACCTTCGTGGGAACCTGATGGACCAAGGGACACCCCAAGGACACCCCAAGGACACCCTGAGGACACCCCAGGACACCCCAAGGACACCCCAGGACACCCCAATGTCCAGGGGACACCCAGGAGGCCCCAGAGACACCCCAAGGACACCCCAGGACACCCCAGGACACCCAACGGGACCCCTGGGGACAAGGGACACCCCAAAGGACACCCCAGGACACCCCAAGGACACCCCAGGACATCTTGGGACCACCCCAAGGACACCCCAAGGTCCAGGGGACACCCCAAGGACACCCCAAGGACACCCCAAGGACACCTCAAGGGACCTTCGTGGGAACCTGATGGACCAAGGGACACCCCAAGGACACCCCAGGACACCCTGAGGACACCCCAGGACACCCCAATGTCCAGGGGACACCCAGGAGGCCCCAGAGACACCCCAAGGACACCCCAAGGTCCAGGGGACACCCCAAGGACACCCAACGGGACCCCAAGGTCCAGGGGACACCCAAGGACACCCCAAGGACACCCCAAGGACACCCAACGGGACCCCAAAGTCCAAGGGACACCTCAGGACCACCCCAAGGCCACCCCAGGGACACCCCAAGGACACCCCAAGGACACCCCAGGACATCTTGGGACCACCCCAAGGACACCCCAAAGTCCAAGGGACCCCCCAGGACACCCCAATGTCCAGGGGACACCTCAGGACACCCCCAGGGCACCCAACGGGACCCCAAGGTCCAGGGGACACCCAAGGACACCCCAGGACCACCCCAGGACATCTTGGGACCACCCCAAGGACACCTCAAAGTCCAGGGGACACCCAAGGACACCCCAAGGTCCAGGGGACACCTCGGGACCACCCCAAGGACACCCCAAAGTCCAGGGGACACCCAAGGACACCCCAAGGACACCCCAAGGACACCCCAAGGTCCAGGGGACACTTTGGGACACCCCAAGGACACCCCAAGGACACCCTGAGGACACCCAAGGACCCCCCAAGGTCCAGGGGACACCCCAGGACACCCCAAAGACACCCCAAGGACACCTCAAGGGACCTTCATGGGAACCTGATGGACCAAGGGATCCCCCAGGGACACCCCAAGGACACCCAACGGGACCCCAAAGTCCAAGGGACACCTCGGGACCACCCCAAGGCCACCCCAAAGTCCAGGGGACACCCAAGGACACCCCAAGGACACCCCAGGACACCCCAATGTCCAGGGGACACCTCGGGACCACCCCAAGGCCACCCCAAAGTCCAGGGGACACCCAAGGACACCCAACGGGACCCCAAAGTCCAGGGGACACCCAAGGACACCCCAAGGACACCCCAAGGTCCAGGGGACACTTTGGGACACCCCAAGGACACCCCAAGGACACCCTGAGGACACCCCAGGACACCCCAAAGTCCAGGGGACACCCCAGGACACCCCAAGGACACCCCAGGACATCTTGGGACCACCCCAAGGACACCTCAAAGACCAGGGGACACCCAAGGACACCCCAAGGTCCAGGGGACACCCAAGGACACCCCAAGGACACCCCAAGGTCCAGGGGACACTTTGGGACACCCCAAGGACACCCCAAGGACCCCCCAAGGTCCAAGGGACCCCTCAGGACACCCCAAGGACACCCCAAAGTCCAGGGGACACCCAAGGACACCCCAAGGACACCCCAGGACATCTTGGGACCACCCCAAGGACACCCCAAAGTCCAGGGGACACCTCAGGACACCCAATGGGACCCCAAAGTCCAAGGGTCCCCCCCAGGACACCCCAATGTCCAGGGGACACCTCAGGACACCCCCAGGGCACCCAACGGGACCCCAAGGTCCAGGGGACACCCAAGGACACCCCAGGACCACCCCAGGACATCTTGGGACCACCCCAAGGACACCTCAAAGACCAGGGGACACCCAAGGACACCCCAAGGACACCCCAAGGTCCAGGGGACACCTCGGGATCACCCCAAGGACACCCCAAAGTCCAGGGGACACCCCCAGGACACCCCAGGACACCCCAAGGACACCCCAAAGTCCAGGGGACACCTCAGGACCACCCCAAGGACACCCCAAGGTCCAGGGGACACCTCGAGGCCACCCCAGGACACCCCAGGACACCTCGGGACCACCTTGGGACACCCCAAAATCCAAGGGGACACCCAAGGACACCCCAAGGACCCCCCAAGGACACCCCAGGACACCTCGGGACCACCTCGGGACACCCCAAAATCCAAGGGGACACCCCAGGACACCCCAAGGACACCCCAGGACATCTTGGGACCACCCCAAGGACACCCCAAAGTCCAGGGGACACCTCGGGACCACCCCAAGGACACCCAATGGGACCCCTGGGGACACTGGGATGAACTGGGATTGACTGGGGGACACTGGGTGGACACGGGGTGGACACTGGGGGTTACTGGGATGAACTGGGATTGACTGGGGGACACGGGGTGGACACTGGGATGAACTGGGGGACACTGGGCGGACACTGGGTGGACACTGGGTGGACACTGGGATGAACTGGGGGACACTGGGTGGACACTGGGGGTTACTGGGATGAACTGGGGGACACTGGGTGGACACTGGAGGTTACTGGGATGAACTGGGATGAACTGGGGGACACTGGGTGGACACTGGGGGTTACTGGGATGAACTGGGATGAACTGGGGGACACTGGGTGGACACTGGGGGTTACTGGGATGAACTGGCAGACACTGGGTGGACACTGGGATGAACTGGGATGAACCAGGGGACACTGGGATTGACTGGGGGACACTGGGTGGACACTGGGCGGACACTGGGACAAACTGGGATGAACTGAGTGGACATTGGGAAGACACTGGACGGACACTGGGATGAACTGGGATTGACTGGGGGACACTGGGTGGACACTGGGTGGACACTGGGATGAACTGGGATTGACTGGGGGACACTGGGTGGACACTGGGACGAACTGGGGGACATGGGGTGGACACGGGGTGGACACTGGGATTGACTGGGATGAACTGGGGGACACAGGGTGGACACTGGGATGAACTGGGATTGAACTGGGGGACACTGGGTAGACACTGGATGGACACTGGGATGAACTGGGATTGACTGGGGGACACTGGGCGGACACTGGGATGAACTGGGGAACACTGGGATTGACTGGGATTGACTGGGGGACAGTGGGTGGACACTGGGTGGACACTGGGGGTTACTGGGATGAACTGGGATTGACTGGGGGACACTGGGTGGACACTGGGATGAACTGGGATTAACTGGGGGACACTGGGTGGACACTGGGGTGAACTGGAGGACACTGGGCGGACACTGGGATGAACTGGGATTGACTGGGGATAACTGGGATGAACTGGCAGACACGGGGTGGACACTGGGATGAACTGGGATGAACTGGGATGAACTGGTGGACACTGGGTGGACACTGGGATTGACTGGGGGACACTGGGTGGACACTGAGTGGACACTGGGATGAACTGGGATTGACTGGAGGACACTGGGCGGACACTGGGATGAACTGGGATTGACTGGGGATAACTGGGATGAACTGGGATTGACTGGTGGACACTGGGTGGACACTGGGTGGACACTGGGGGTTACTGGGATTGACTGGAGGACACTGGGCGGACACTGGGATGAACTGGGATTGACTGGGGATAACTGGGATGAACTGGGATTGACTGGAGGACACTGGGTGGACACCGGGTGGACACTGGGGGTTACTGGGATGAACTGGGATGAACTGGGGGACACTGGGTGGACACTGGGTGGACACTGGAGGTTACTGGGATGAACTGGGGGACACCGGGCGGACACTGGGATGAACTGGGATTGACTGGAGGACACTGGGTGGACACCGGGTGGACACTGGGGGTTACTGGGATGAACTGGGATGAACTGGGATGAACTGGGGGGGGGGGGGTTGGGGTCTCCTTCGCCCTTCGCTTGCACACGGGGAAAAATTTGGGGTTTTGGGGCAATTTCGGGGCTTTTTTGGGGGAGTTTTGGGGGGATTTGGGGCTTTTTTGGGGTCTCCGAGGGGATTTTGGGGTTTTTGGGGGGATTTGGGGTTTCTTTTTGGTTTTTTGGCGGTTTTCGAGGTGTTGGGGGGGATTTTTGGGGGTTCTTGAGGGGGATTTTGGGGTTTTTTGGGGTCTCCGAGGGGATTTTGGGTTTTTTGGGGGGGTTTTGAGGGGATTTTGGTTTTTTTTGGGGTCTCTGAGAGGGTTTTGGGGGGGATTTTTGAGGTTTTTGGGGGGTCTTGAGGGATCTTTTTGGGGTCTTTGGGGTTTTTTGGGGAGGCTCTTGAGGGGTTTTTTTGGGGGGGGTTTCAGGGCTTTTGTTTTGAGCGTTTTTGGGTTTTTTTGGGGTTTTTTTTGGGGCAGCACCGGCACACGCGGCTCAATAAAACACTCGCAGCACAACCGCTCGTTTTGGGTTCATTTCTGGGGTTTTTGGGGTCGTTTCTGGGAGTTTTGGGCTCATTTCTCTTCGTTTTGGGGCCATTTCGGGGCCATTTCGGGCCATTTCGGGACCAGTCCTCCCCGTTTTGTGCCCGTTCCGCACCAGTTTGCGGTCGCTCCGCGCCGTTTTGGGTGATTTTTACCCGATTTTGGAGCTTTTTTGCCCTCGATTTTGGGGCATTTTTAGGCCTTTTTGGGGGCCCCCGCCTTCCCCACAAGGCCACGCCCTCTTTGCCATATATGGGCACGGAGCGGCTCGTTGACCACGCCCACATCTCCTTATATAGCCACACCAGGGAAAGGGGGCGTGGCCGCCAGGGGGCGTGGTTCACCCCAAGCCGTTGCCGGAACAACCCGCGCGCCTCGTCCAATCAGAATCGTCGTCTCCGCCCCCCCCCTCAGCTCCCAGCCAATCAAACGCGAGGAGGTGGCGCCGCTCTGGGCTCGGAGGCCTCCGTCTCTATGGTGCCGTGTGGCAACAGCCCCTTACCGCCGCTCCACAGGCGCTGACGTCACGGGAGGAGGCTTTTGACGTCACTGTGTCCCCTCTACCCTTCCTTTATCGCTCGTCGCCCCCTCAGAACCCCCCCCCCGAGATCTCCCGGGACCACCCGGACCCACCGCCGCCATCTTGCCTCCCCCTCACTCCTTCCCGCCTTTTCCCCCCCTCAGCCTTCCCATCCAATCACAGCCCTCCCCTCCCGGCATCGCCCCGCCCACCCTCACGTCTCCACCAATAGCGCGCCTCCATCCTCGCCGCTTCGCTCGCTGATTGGCTGCTCTCCCCGCGCTAAGCCACGCCTCACTCCTGGCAAGCCCGCGCGCGCCGCGCGCCTTCGCTGACGTCACCGCGCACGCGCGGGACCCGCCCTTTCCGCTCCTCCCGCCGGCGCCATCTTGCCGGGGGCGCTGAGGCGGCACCGGGGGGGTTCCCCCCCCCCCCCGGCCGCGTTTTTGAGGTAAAACCCGGCGGTTTTGGGGCCTCTCGAGCCGCGTCCCCCGCCAGGAGGCGTCGGGGGGAGACCGGAGCCCCCCCCCGGAGCTGCAGCCGCCGGGGGGGGGCGGCCCGGGCTCCCCCAGCGCCCGCCGGGACCGGAGCTGGAGCCGCCGGTGAGGGGAGGGGGGGGGGGGCGGGCTGAGGGAAGGGCGGAATTTGGGGAGGGGTCCTGAGGGATTTGTGGGATCTTCGAGGCCCCTCATGGACTCGGGGGGGCAGAGCTGGGACTTGGGGGGTCGCTTGTGGGGCGGGGGTGGGGTCGCTTATGGGGCTGAGGGAAGTTTGGGGGGGTGAGGGAGGGGGGAAGTTCTGAGGGGGTTGTGGGGTCCTTCATGGATTTGGGGGGCAGCGATTGGTTTGGGGGGACGGAAGGGGAATTTTGGGGTTATTTATGGGGGTGTTTCCTTCAGTTTTCCTCTTGCCATGCCGGCTCCTCGCCCCCAACCTCGACCCGGGAGCCTCCGGGACCCCGAAGTGGCCGAATTGTTCCTCAAAGATGATCCCGAGAAGGTTTTTGGGGAGCTACGGGAGATCGGTCACGGCAGCTTCGGGGCCGTGTTCAGCGTGAGTGGGGAAAAAACGGCGGAATTCAGCCCAAATCTGTGGGAAAGAGCCCCAAAATCCGGTTAAAACAGCCCCGAATTCACGCGGAACACCCCGAAATATCTCAAAATCCAACCCAAACACCCCGAAATCCACCCAAAAGGCCAGGAAATTCACCCTAAATGCCCTAAAATTCGGCTAAAACAGCCCGAAATGTTCCCAAATCCATCCAAAACATCCTAAAAAACCCCCTCAAATGCGCCCAAAACGCTCGGAATGACCCCAAAATCCATCCAAAACACCCCAAAATCCACCCTTGGCAGCCCCAAAACCACCCCAAAGCTCCTCTGGGCCCCCCCAAATTTCCAAAACTCCTCCCAAACCTCCCCAAAAATCTCCTCCAATCCCCAAAATCCCCTCAAATCCCCCAAAAATCTCCTCCAATCCTCAAAACTCCCCCCAAAATCCCCCCAAGTTCTTCTTCCGGTCCCCAAAATTCTCTCAAATCCCCAAAATTCCTCCCCAAATCCCGAAAAATCTCCTCCAATCCCCAAAATCCCCCCCAAACCCCCTCAAAAATCCCCTCAAATCCCCAAAACTCGCCCCAAAATCTCCCGAACCTCCCCAAAAAAGTCTTCCAATCCCCAAAATCTCCTCAAACCCCCCCCAAATTCCCCCAAACTCCTCCCAAAATCCCCTCCAATCCCCAAAATCCCCCCTAAACCCCCTCAAATTCTCCCTAAATCCTCTCAAATCCCCCAAACTCCCCCCAAAATCCCCCAAACTGCCCCCAAACCTCCCCCAAAATCCCCCCAAAATCCCCTCCAATCCCCCCAAAATCCCCTCCAATCCCCAAATTCTCTCCCCAACCCCCTTCCAATCCCCCCAAATTCCCCCCAAAATCCCCTCAAATCCCCCAAAATCTCCTCCAATCCCCAAAACTCCCCCCAAAATCCTTTCCAATCCCCCAAATTCTCCCCCCAAACCCCCTTTAAATCTCCCAAATCCCCCCAAAATCCCCTCAAATCCCCCCCAAACCCCCTTAAATCCCCCCAAACTTCCCCCCAAACTTCCCCCCAAACCCCCTTAAATCCCCCCAAATCCCCCTTAAATCCCCCAAATCCCCCCAAATTCCCCCCAAAATCGCCAAAATTCCCCCCAAAATCCCCCAAATTCCCCCCAAACCCCCTTAAATCCTCAAAATCCCCCAAATCCCCCCAAAATCCCTCCTAATCCCCCCCAAACCCCCTTAAATCCCCCCAAACCCTGTCAAATCCCCCAAAATCCCCCCCAAAATCCCCCAAATCCCCCCAAAATCCCTCCTAATCCCCCCCAAACCCCATCAAATCCCCCCAAATTCCCCCCAAAATCCCCCCAAATTCCCCCCAAAATCCCCTCAAATCCTCAAATTCCCCCCTTAAATTCCCCCCTTAAATCCCCCCAAATCCCCCCAAAACCCCCTCCAATCCCCCAAAATCCCCTCCAATCCCCAAATTCTCCCCCAAAATCTCCCAAATCCCCCCAAAATCCCTCCTAATTCCCCCCATACCCCCTTAAATCCCCCCAAAATCCCCCAAATCCCCCCAAAATCCCTCCTAATCCCCCCAAACCCCGTCAAATCCCCCCAAATTCCCCCCAAATTCCCCCCAAAATTACCCGAAATCCCCCCAAATCCCCCCAAAACCCCCTCCAATCCTCCAAAATCCCTCCCAATCCCCAAATTCTCCCCCAAATTCTCCCCCAAATCCCCTCCAATCCCCCAAAATCCCCTCCAATCCCCAAATTCCCCCCAAATTCCCCCCAAAATCCCCCGAAATCCCCCCAAACCCCTTTAAATCCCCCCAAATCCCCCCCAAATCCCCCCAAAACCCCCTCCAATCCTCCAAAATCCCTTCCAATCCCCAAATCCCCCCCAAATCCCCCCCAAATCCCCCCCAAATCCCCCCAAATCCCCCCAAAACCTCCTCCAATCCTCCAAAATCCCTTCCAATCCCCAAATTCTCCCCCAAATCCCCCCCAAACCCCCCTAAATCCCCCCAAATCCCCCTCCAATCCCCCAAAATCCCCTCCAATCCCCAAATTCTCCCCCAAAATCCCCCCCAAATCCCCCCAAATCCCCCTCCAATCCCCCAAAATCCCCTCCAATCCCCAAATTCTCCCCCAAAACCCCCCAAAATCCCCCAAAATCCCCCCAAACCCCTTTAAATCCCCCAAAATCCCCCCCAAATCCCCCCAAAACCCCCTCCAATCCTCCAAAATCCCTTCCAATCCCCAAATTCTCCCCCAAAATCCCCCCCAAATCCCCCCAAATCCCCCTCCAATCCCCCAAAATCCCCTCCAATCCCCAAATTCTCCCCCAAAACCCCCCAAAATCCCCCGAAATCCCCCCAAACCTCTTTAAATCCCCCAAAATCCCCCCCAAATCCCCCCAAAACCCCCTCCAATCCTCCAAAATCCCTTCCAATCCCCAAATTCTCCCCCAAATCCCCCCCAAATCCCCCCCAAATCCCCCCCAAATCCCCCTCCAATCCCCCAAAATCCCCTCCAATCCCCAAATTCTCCCCCAAAACCCCCCAAAATCCCCCGAAATCCCCCCAAACCCCTTTAAATCCCCCCAAAATCCCCCCCAAATCCCCCCAAAACCCCCTCCAATCCTCCAAAATCCCTTCCAATCCCCAAATTCTCCCCCAAATCCCCCCCAAATCCCCCCCAAATCCCCCCCAAATCCCCCCAAATCCCCCCAAAACCCCCTCCAATCCTCCAAAATCCCTTCCAATCCCCAAATTCTCCCCCAAATCCCCCCCAAATCCCCCCCAAATCCCCCCCAAATCCCCCAAAATCCCCTCCAATCCCCAAATTCTCCCCCAAAATCCCCCCCAAATCCCCCCAAATCCCCCTCCAATCCCCCTCCAATCCCCCAAAATCCCCTCCAATCCCCAAATTCTCCCCCAAAACCCCCCAAAATCCCCCGAAATCCCCCCAAACCCCTTTAAATCCCCCCAAATCCCCCAAAACCCCCTCCAATTCTCCAAAATCCCTTCCAATCCCCAAATTCTCCCCCAAATCCCCCCCAAATCCCCCTCCAATCCCCCAAAATCCCCTCCAATCCCCAAATTCTCCCCCAAATCCCCCCCAAACCCCCCCAAATCCCCCCAAATCCCCCTCCAATCCCCCAAAATCCCCTCCAATCCCCAAATTCTCCCCCAAATCCCCCCCAAATCCCCCTCCAATCCCCCAAAATCCCCTCCAATCCCCAAATTCTCCCCCAAAATCCCCCAAATCCCCCCAAACCCCCTTAAATCCTCCAAATCCCCCCCAAAATCCCCCAAATCCCCCCAAAATCCCTCCTAATCCCCCCAAACCCCCTTAAATCCCCCCAAATTCCCCCCAAAATCCCCCAAATTCCCCCCAAAATCCCCCAAATCCCCCCCAAAATCCCCCAAATCCCCCCAAAATCCCTCCTAATCCCCCCAAACCCCGTCAAATCCCCCCAAATTCCCCCCAAAATCCCCCAAATACCCCTCAAATCCCCCAAATTCCCCCCCAAAACCCCTTCCAATCCCCTCAAATTCCCCCCAAATTCCCCCCAAAATCCCCCGAAATCCCCCCAAACCCCTTTAAATCCCCCAAAATCCCCCCCAAACCCCCCCAAAACCTCCTCCAATCCTCCAAAATCCCTTCCAATCCCCAAATTCTCCCCCCAAATCCCCTCCAAATCCCCCCAAACCCCTTTAAATCCCCCCAAATCCCCCCCAAATCCCCCCAAAACCCCCTCCAATCCTCCAAAACCCCCTCCAATCCCCCAAAATCCCCTCCAATCCCCAAATTCTCCCCCAAATCCCCCCCAAAACCCCCCAAATCCCCCCAAATCCCCCCAAATCCCCCTCCAATCCCCCAAAATCCCCTCCAATCCCCAAATTCTCCCCCAAATCCCCCCCAAATCCCCCCCAAATCTGCCCCCCAGGCCCGGGACCTGCGCTCCCAGGAGCTGGTGGCCATCAAGAAGATGTCCTACCGTGGCCGAGCCTCCAGCGAGGTGAGACCCCCACCCTTAGAGGGGGGGAGGGTCCCCAAAATAATCCCCCAGGGGTCGTCCTGACCCCCCAAAACGCCCCGGTTTTGCCCCAAAAAGAAGTGGCAGGACATCGTGAGGGAGGTGAAGGTGCTGCAGAGGCTCCGGCACCCCAACACCGTGGGGTTCAGGGGGTGCTACCTGCGGGAGAACACGGCCTGGGTGAGACCCCAAAAGCTGGGGAGGGGTCCTGGGGGGGTCTGGGGTCTTCAGAGGGGGATTTGGGGGAAATTTGGGGGGATTTGGGGTGGGTTTGGGGGGATTTGGGGGGATTTGGGGTCAGTTTGGGGGAATTTGGGGTCGGTTTGGGGGGATTTGGGGTCGGTTTGGGGGGATTTGGGGGGGATTTTGGGGGTTCAGGGGGTGCTACCTGCGGGAGAACACGGCCTGGGTGAGACCCCAAAAGCTGGGGAGGGGTCCTGGGGGGGTCTGGGGTCTTCAGAGGGGGGTTTGGGGTTGATTTGGGGTGGGTTTGGGGGGATTTGGGGTGGGTTTGGGGGGATTTGGGGGGGATTTTGGGGGTTCAGGGGGTGCTACCTGCGGGAGAACATGGCCTGGGTGAGACCCCAAAAGCTGGGGAGGGGTCCTGGGGGGGTCTGGGGTCTTCAGAGGGGGATTTGGGGTAAATTTGGGGGGATTTGGGGTCGGTTTGGGGGAATTTGGGGTCGGTTTGGGGAGATTTGGGGTGGGTTTGGGGAGATTTGGGGGGGATTTTGGGGGTTCAGGGGGTGCTACCTGCAGGAGAACACGGCCTGGGTGAGACCCCAAAAGCTGGGGAGGGGTCCTGGGGGGGTCTGGGGTCTTCAGAGGGGGATTTGGGGTTGATTTGGGGTAAATTTGGGGGAATTTGGGGTTGGTTTGGGGGGATTTGGGGTTGGTTTGGGGTAAATTTGGGGGGATTTGGGGTGGGTTTGGGGGGATTTGGGGTCGGTTTGGGGGGATTTGGGGGGGATTTTGGGGGTTCAGGGGGTGCTACCTGCGGGAGAACACGGCCTGGGTGAGACCCCAAAAGCTGGGGAGGGGTCCTGGGGGGGATTTGGGGGGCTCTGGGGTCTTCAGATGGGGATTTGGGGGAAATTTGGGGGGATTTGGGGTGGGTTTGGGGGAATTTGGGGTCGGTTTGGGGAGATTTGGGGGGGATTTTGGGGGTTCAGGGGGTGCTACCTGCGGGAGAACACGGCCTGGGTGAGACCCTAAAAGCTGGGGAGGGGTCCTGGGGGGGTTTGGGGTCTTCAGATGGGGGTTTGGGGTTGATTTGGGGTAAATTTGGGGGGATTTGGGGTCGGTTTGGGGTTGATTTGGGGTAAATTTGGGGGGATTTGGGGTCGGTTTGGGGGGATTTGGGGTTGGTTTGGGGTAAATTTGGGGGGATTTGGGGTGGGTTTGGGGGGATTTGGGGTCGGTTTGGGGGGATTTGGGGGGGATTTTGGGGGCTCAGGGGGTGCTACCTGCGGGAGAACACGGCCTGGGTGAGACCCCAAAAGCTGGGGAGGGGTCCTGGGGGGGATTTGGGGGGGTCTGGGGTCTTCAGATGGGGATTTGGGGGAAATTTGGGGGGATTTGGGGTCGGTTTGGGGAGATTTTTGGGAATTTGGAGTCAATTTGGGGTCAATTTGGGAGGATTTGGGGTCGGTTTGGGGGGATTTGGGGTCGATTTGGGGTCGGTTTGGGGGGATTTGGGGTCGGCTTGGAGGGATTTGGGGTCGGTCTGGAGTCAATTTGGGGTCGTTTTGGGGTCAATTTAGGGGATTTGGGGTCAATTTCGGGGGGTTTGGGGTCGATTTGGGGCCGATTTGGGGTCCCTAAAGTGTCCCCTCCCCCCAGCTGGCCATGGAATTCTGTGTGGGATCAGCCCTGGACCTGCTGGAAGGTGGGAATTGGGGCATTTTGGGGCATTTTGGGGGATTTGGGGCATTTTGGGATCCAAAAAGGGATTTTGGGATTTTTTGGGGGAATTTTTGGGAATTTACGGGGGAATTTTGGGGGGGGATTTTTGGCTTTTTGGGGGGGTTTTTGGGGGATTTTTTTGGGGAGCTTATGGGGGGGATTTGGGGGATTTTTGGCATCTCAAGAGGGATTTTGGGGGAGGTTTTGGGGGATTTTGGGGGGAGTTTTTTGGGGAGATTTTGGGGGATTTTAGGAGATTTTTTGGGGTTTCTGGCAGGATTTTGGGGGATTCTGGTGGGATTTTGGAGAGGGGTTTTGGGGGCATTTGGGGGATTTTTGGGGGGATTTTGGGGGGAGGTTTTTGGGGGATTTTGGGGGGAGTTTGGGGGGGTTTCTGGCAGGATTTTTGGGGGTTTCTGGCAGGATTTTTGGGGAGTTTTTGGGGAATTTTGGGTGGAGTTTTCGGGGGTTTCTGGCAGGATTTTTGGGAGAGATTTTGGGGAATTTTGAGGGAGTTTTTGGGGCTTTTCCGGCAGAATTTAGGCTGATTTTTTGGGGCGTTTCTGGCAGGATTTTGGGTGAATTTTTGGGAGGTCTCTGGGGGCGGATCTATGGGGCAGATCTATGGGGCGGATCTATGGGTTTGGGGGGACGTGTGGGTCACTCCCCCCACCCCGGCTGCCCCCCAAGTGCTCCAGGAGCCGCTGCGGGAGGAGGAGATCGGGGCCGTGACCGAGGGGGCCCTGCAGGGCCTGGGCTACCTGCACAGCCAGGGCGTCATCCACAGGTGGGGCTGCCCCATAGATCCTGCCCCATAGATCCTCTCTGCCCCATAGACCCACCCCATAGATCCTGTCTGCCCCATAGATCCAGCCCTTAGAGCTGCCCTGCCCCATAGATCCCACCCCATAGCAGGGCCTGGGCTACCTGCACAGCCAGGGCGTCATCCACAGGTGGGGCTGCCCCATAGATCCTGCCCCATAGATCCTCTCTGCCCCACAGATCCAGCCCTTAGAGCTGCCCTGCCCCACAGATCCAGCCCTTAGAGCTGCCCTGCCCCATAGATCCCACCCCATAGCAGGGCCTGGGCTACCTGCACAGCCAGGGCGTCATCCACAGGTGGGGCTGCCCCATAGATCCTGCCCCATAGATCCTCTCTGCCCCACAGATCCAGCCCTTAGAGCTGCCCTGCCCCACAGATCCAGCCCTTAGAGCTGCCCTGCCCCATAGATCCACCCCATAGCAGGGCCTGGGCTACCTGCACAGCCAGGGCGTCATCCACAGGTGGGGCTGCCCCATAGATCCTGCCTGCCCCATAGATCCTGCCCCATAGATCCTCTCTGCCCCATAGATCCAGCCCTTAGAGCTGCCTTGCCCCATAGATCCCACCCCATAGCAGGGCCTGGGCTACCTGCACAGCCAGGGCGTCATCCACAGGTGGGGCTGCCCCATAGATCCTGCCTGCCCCATAGATCCTGCCCCATAGATCCTCTCTGCCCCATAGATCCAGCCCTTAGAGCTGCCTTGCCCCATAGATCCCACCCCATAGCAGGGCCTGGGCTACCTGCACAGCCAGGGCGTCATCCACAGGTGGGGCTGCCCCATAGATCCTGCCTGCCCCATAGATCCTGCCTGCCCCATAGATCCTGTCTGCCCCATAGATCCAGCTCTTAGAGCTGCCCTGCCCCATAGATCCCACCCCATAGCAGGGCCTGGGCTACCTGCACAGCCAGGGCGTCATCCACAGGTGGGGCTGCCCCATAGATCCTGCCCCATAGATCCTCTCTGCCCCATAGATTCAGCCCATAGATCCTGCCTGCCCCATAGATCCCACCCCATAGCAGGGCCTGGGCTACCTGCACAGCTAGGGCGTCATCCACAGGTGGGGCTGCCCCATAGATCCTGCCCCATAGATCCTGCCTGCCCCATAGATCCTCTGTCCCCCATAGATCCGTCCTGCCCCACAGATGGTGTTCTGTAGTTCCAGCCCCATGGAGTCATCCTGCCCCATAGATCCTGACCTGCAGTTCTCCCCTGACCCATAGATTTATTCCATAGCTCCTGCCCCATAGATCTGTCTGCAGTGACCCTGTTTGACCCACTGCCCCCTCCTGCCCCACTGCCCCCTCCCCAGCCCCACTGCCCCCTCCCCAGCCCCACTGACCCCTCCCCAGCCCCACTGCCCCTCCCCAGCCCCACTGCCCCCTTGTGCCCCACTGCCCCCTTGTGCCCCACTGCCCCCTTGTGCCCCACTGCCCCCTTGTGCCCCACTGACCCCTCCCCAGCCCCACTGACCCCTCCCCACTGCCCCCTCCCCAGCCCCACTGACCCCTCCTGCCCCACTGCCCCTCCCCAGCCCCACTGACCCCTCCTGCCCCACTGCCCCTCCCCAGCCCCACTGCCCCCTTGTGCCCCACTGACCCCTCCCCAGCCCCACTGACCCTCCCCAGCCCCACTGCCCCCACTGCCCCCTCCCCAGCCCCACTGACCCCTCCCCAGCCCCACTGACCCCTCCCCACTGCCCCCTCCCCAGCCCCACTGCCCCCTCCCAGCCCCACTGACCCCACTGATCCCTCCCCAGCCCCACTGCCCCCTCCCCAGCCCCACTGACCCCCACTGCCCCTCCCCAGCCCCACTGCCCCCTCCCCAGCCCCACTGACCCCACTGCCCCCTTGTGCCCCACTGCCCCCTTGTGCCCCACTGCCCCCTCCCCAGCCCCACTGCCCCCACTGCCCCTCCCCAGCCCCACTGCCCCCACTGCCCCCTCCCCAGCCCCACTGCCCCCTCCTGCCCCACTGCCCCCTCCTTTGCCCCACTGCCCCCTCCCCAGCCCCACTGCCCCCTCCAGCCCCACTGCCCCCTCCCCAGCCCCACTGCCCCCTCCCCAGCCCCACTGACCCTCCCCAGCCCCACTGCCCCCTCCCCAGCCCCACTGACCCCTCCTTTCCCCCCTCCCTCCCCCCCAGGGACATCAAAGCCGGCAACATCCTCCTGCGAGCCCCCGGCCACGTCAAACTGGGCGACTTCGGCTCGGCCGCCGTGGCCACCCCGGCCAATTCCTTGGTGGGGACCCCGTACTGGTGAGGGGGGTGGGGAGGGGGCTTTTGGGGTGGGGGTTCCTTAGGGTGGGTGGGGGGGGTGTCGGGGTGTCGGGGAAGGGTCCCCAGGCTGACCCCCGGCCCCCCAGGATGGCCCCCGAGGTGATTCTGGCCATGGGCGAGGGGCTCTACGACGGCCGGGCGGACGTGTGGTCACTGGGCATCACCTGCATCGAGCTGGGTGAGCAAGGGGTTAAACGGGCACCGGGGCTTGGGGGGGCAGTTTGGGGGGGATTTTGGGGGGTTTGGGGGGAGATTTGGGGGATTTTGGGGGGGATTGGGGGAGATTTAAGGGGGTTTTGGGGGGTTTGGGGGAGATTTGGGAGGGATTTAAGGGGGTTTTGGGGGGTTTGGGGGAGATTTGGGAGGGATTTAAGGGGGTTTTGGGGGGGTTTGGGGGGAGATTTGGGGGATTTTGGGGGGGATTGGGGGAGATTTAAGGGGGTTTTGGGGGGTTTGGGGGAGATTTGGGGGGGATTTAAGGGGGTTTTGGGGGGGTTTGGGGGGATTTTGGGGAGTTTGGAGAGGATTTGGGGGGGATTTGGGGGAGATTTGGGGGATTTTGGGGGGATTGGGGGAGGTTTGGGGGAGATTTGGGGGGGATTTTGGGGGGTTTGGGGGAGTTTTGGGGGGGGTTTGGGGGAGTTTTGGGGGAATTTGGGGCAGGTTTGGGGGATTTTGGGGGTTTTGGGCGGGTTTGGAGGGGGTTTGGGGGGATTGGGGGAGATTTGGGGGGGATTTGGGGGGGATTTAAGGGGGTTTTGGGGGGGTTTGGGGGATTTTGGGGAGTTTGGAGAGGGTTTGGGGGGAGATTTGGGGGATTCTGGGGGGATTTAAGGGGGTTTTGGGGGGGTTTGGAGGAATTTGGGGAGGGGTCTTGGATTTGGAGGGGATTTGGGGGATTTTTGGGGGGATTTGGGGCAGGTTTGGGGGAGATTTGGGGGGATTTGGGGGGGATTTAAGGGGGTTTTGGGGGGATTTTGGGGAGTTTGGAGAGGGTTTGGGGGGAGATTTGGGGGGGTTTTGGGGGGATTTGGGGGAGATTTGGGGGATTTTGGGGGGATTTTGGGGGTTTTGGGGGGATTTGGGGAGGGTTTGGGTGGTTTGGGGGGATTTTGGGGGGATTTAAGGGGGTTTTGGGGGGCTTTGGGGGGAGGTTTTGGGTGGTTTGGGGGGATTTTTGGGAGTTTGGAGAGGGTTTGGGGGGAGATTTGGGGGGATTTAAGGGGGGGATTTTGGGGGGATTTGGGGGGGTGTTTGGGGGAGTTTGGGGGGTTTGGGGAGATTTAAGGGCGTTTTGGGGGGGTTTGGGGGGATTTTGGGGAGGGGTCTTGGATTTGGGGGGGATTTGGGGGATTTTTGGGGGGGATTTGGGGGAGTTTTGGGGGGATTTGAGGGGATTTTGGGGAGGAGTCTCGGAATTTGGGGGGGTTTTGGGGGGATTTGGGGAGGGTTTGGGGGGATTTTGGGGGAGATTTGGGGATTTTGGGGGGATTTGGGGGAGATTTTGGGAGGTTTTGGGGGATTTTGGGGGTTTCGGGGGGGATTTGGGGGGATTTTTGGGGGATTTCGGGGAGTTTGGGGGGGTGTTGGGGGGGTTTGGGGGGATTTGGAGGGGATTTTGGGGAGGGGTCTCAGATTTGGAGGGATTTTGGGGGGGTTTGAGGGGATTTGGGAGGGATTTGGGGATTTGGAGGGGATTTTGGGGGGGTTTGGGGGGATTTGGGGGGGAATTTGGGGGGGATTTGGGGGAGTTTGGAGGGGATTTTGGGGGAGTTTGGGAAAATTTGGGGGGGTGTTGGGGGGATTTGGGGGGGTTTTGGGGGGGTTTGGGAAAATTTTGGGGGGGTTTTGGGGGGATTTGGGGAGGGTTTGGGGGAGATTTTGGGGGATTTGGGGAGGGGTCTCAGATTTGGAGGGATTTTGGGGGGAATTTGGGGTGATTCTGGGGGAGTTTTGGGGTTTTTAGGGGGACGATTTTGGGGTGAATTTGGGGTTTTTAGGGTGAAGATTTTGGGGTGAATTTGGGGTTTTTAGAGGGAAGATTTTGGGGTGAATTTGGGGTTTTTCGGGTGAAGATTTTGGAGTGATTTTGGGAGTCTTGGGGGGTGAATTTTGGGGTGAATTTGGGGTTTTTAGGGTGAAGATTTTGGGGTGAATTTGGGGTTTTTTAAGGGGAAGATTTTGGGGTTTTTCGGGTGAAGAATTTAGGGTGAATTTGGGCTTTTTCGGGTGAAGATTTTGGGGTGAATTTGGGTTTTTTAGGGGGACGATTTTGGGGTGAATTTGGGGTTTTTAGAGGGAAGATTTTGGGGCGGATTTGGGGATTTTCGGGTGAAGATTTTGGGGTGAATTTGGGTTTTTTAGGGGGACGATTTTGGGGTGAATTTGGGGTCTTTAAGGGGAAGATTTGAGTTTTTTAAGGGGAAGATTTTGGGGTGAATTTGGGGTTTTTTGGGGTTTCTTTGCCCCCTTTCCCAGCCGAGCGGAGGCCGCCCCTGTTCCAGCTGAACGCGATGAGCGCCCTGTACCACATCGCCCAGAGAGACCCCCCGGGCCTCAGACAGCCCCACAGCTGGTCAGTGCCCCATAGATCCGCCCCATAGATCCGCTCTGCCCCATAGATCCACCCTAGAGATCAGTACTGCCCCATAGATCCATCCTGCCCCACACGTGCCCTGTACCACATCGCCCAGAGAGACCCCCCGGGCCTCAGACAGCCCCACGGCTGGTCAGTGCCCCATAGATCCGCCCCATAGATCCGCTCTGCCCCATAGATCCGCCCTAGAGATCAGTACTGCCCCATAGATCCATCCTGCCCCACACGTGCCCTGTACCACATCGCCCAGAGAGACCCCCCGGGCCTCAGACAGCCCCACGGCTGGTCAGTGCCCCATAGATCCGCCCCATAGATCCATCCTGCCCCATAGATCCACCCCATAGATCCATCCTGCCCCACACGTGCCCTGTACCACATCGCCCAGAGAGACCCCCCGGGCCTCAGACAGCCCCACGGCTGGTCAGTGCCCCATAGATCCGCCCCATAGATCCATCCTGCCCCATAGATCCGCCCCATAGATCCATCCTGCCCCATAGATCCACCCTAGAGATCCGTCCTGCCCCATAGATCCATCCTGCCCCATAGATCCACCCTGGAGATCAGTACTGCCCCATAGATCCATCCTGCCCCACACATGCCCTGTACCACATCGCCCAGAGAGACCCCCCAGGCCTCAGACAGCCCCACGGCTGGTCAGTGCCCCATAGATCCGCCCCATAGATCCATCCTGCCCCATAGATCCACCCCATAGATCCATCCTGCCCCACACGTGCCCTGTACCACATCGCCTAGAGAGACCCCCCGGGCCTCAAACAGCCCCACGGCTGGTCAGTGCCCCATAGATCCGCCCCATAGATCCATCCTGCCCCATAGATCCACCCTAGAGATCCATCCTGCCCCATAGATCCATCCTACCCCATAGATCCACCCTAGAGATCAGTACTGCCCCATAGATCTGCCCCATAGATCCATCCTGCCCCATAGATCCATCCTGCCCCATAGATCCACCCCATAGATCCATCCTGCCCCATAGATCCATCCTGCCCCACACGTGCCCTGTACCACATCGCCCAGAGAGACCCCCCGGGCCTCAGACAGCCCCACGGCTGGTCAGTGCCCCATAGATCCGCCCCATAGATCCATCCTGCCCCATAGATCCACCCTAGAGATCCATCCTGCCCCATAGATCCATCCTGCCCCATAGATCCACCCTAGAGATCAGTACTGCCCCATAGATCTGCCCCATAGATCCATCCTGCCCCATAGATCCATCCTGCCCCATAGATCCGCCCTAGAGATCCGCTCTGCCCCATAGATCCATCCTGCCCCACACGTGCCCTGTACCACATCGCCCAGAGAGACCCCCCGGGCCTCAGACAGCCCCACGGCTGGTCAGTGCCCCATAGATCCGCCCCATAGATCTGCTCTGCCCCATAGATCCATCCTGCCCCATAGATCTGCCTCATAGATCCCTCGTGCCCCATAGATCCACCCTAGAGATCCGTCCTGCCCCATAGATCCATCCTGCCCCATAGATCCATCCTGCCCCATAGATCCGCCCTAGAGATCCGTCCTGCCCCATAGATCCAGCCTGCCCCACACGTGCCCTGTACCACATCGCCCAGAGAGACCCCCGGGCCTCAAACAGCCCCACGGCTGGTCAGTGCCCCATAGATCCGCCCCATAGATCCATCCTGCCCCATAGATCCGCCCCATAGATCCATCCTGCCCCATAGATCCATCCTGCCCCATAGATCTGCCTCATAGATCCCTCGTGCCCCATAGATCCACCCTAGAGATCCGTCCTGCCCCATAGATCCATCCTGCCCCATAGATCCACCCTAGAGATCCGTCCTGCCCCATAGATCCATCCTGCCCCACACGTGCCCTGTACCACATCGCCCAGAGAGACCCCCCGGGCCTCAGACAGCCCCACAGCTGGTCAGTGCCCCATAGATCCGCCCCATAGATCCGCTCTGCCCCATAGATCCGCCCCATAGATCCATCCTGCCCCATAGATCCACCCTAGAGATCAGTACTGCCCCATAGATCCATCCTGCCCCATAGATCCACCCTAGAGATCCATCCTGCCCCATAGATCTGCCCCATAGATCCGCTCTGCCCCATAGATCTGCCCCATACAAATCCGTCCTGCCCCATAGATCTGCCCCATAGATCTACTCTGCCCCATAGATCTGCCCCATAGATCCGTCCTGCCCCATAGAACCACGCCACAGTGAGACCCACATGTGCCCCATAAGAGAGGTCCAGCCCCACATTTCGGGGTTTCTGCCCCACATTTGGGCTCCCAGCCCCACACTTGGTGTCTCAGCCCCACATTTGGGGGTCTCAGCCCCACATTTGGGGGTTTCTGCCCCACATTTGGGCTCCCAGCCCCACATTTGGGGGTCTCAGCCTCACATTTGAGGTCCCAGCCCCACACTTGGTGTCTCAGCCCCACATTTGGGGGTCTCAGCCCCACATTTGAGGTCCCAGCCCCACACTTGGGGGTCTCAGCCCCACACTTGGTGTCTCAGCCCCACATTTGGGGGTCTCAGCCCCACATTTGGGGGTCTCAGCCCCACATTTGAGGTCCCAGCCCCACACTTGGGGGTCTCAGCCCCACACTTGGTGTCTCAGCCCCACATTTGGGGGTCTCAGCCCCACATTTGGGGGTCTCAGCCCCACATTTGGGCTCCCAGCCCCACATTTGGGGGTCCCAGCCCCACATTTGGGGGTCCCAGCCCCACATTTGAGGTCCCAGCCCCACATTTGAGGTCCCAGCCCCACACTTGGGGGTCTCTGCCCCACACTTGGGGGTCTCTGCCCCACACATTTTCCCTCCCCCTCCCCCCAGGTCGGAGCAGTTCCGGGATTTCGTCTCCCTCTGTCTCCGGAAGCTTCCGCAGGAACGGCCCCGAGCCCGGGAGCTGCTGCAGGTGGGACCCCAAAAAACCCCCAAAAGACCCCAAAAAAACCCCCAGAACACCCCCAAAAACACCCCAAAACCCCTCAAAAAACCCGCCCAAAAAAAAACCCCCAAAAACCCAAAAAACCCCAAAAAAACTCCCGAAAAAAACCAAAAAAAAACCCAAAAAACTCCAAAAATCCCCAAAAACACCCCCAAAAAAACCCCAAAAAAGCCCCAAAACATCCCCCAAAAAAGCCCCAAAACATCCCCCAAAAAAACCCCAAAACATCCCCCAAAAAAACCCCCAAAACCCTCAAAACACCCCCCAAAAAAACCCCAAATAAAACCCCAAAAAACCCCCCAAACCCTCAAAACACCCCCCAAAAAAACCCCAAATAAAACCCCAAAAAAAACCCCCAAACTCTCAAAAAAACCACCCTGCAAACCCCCAAAACATCTCCCAAAAAACCCCCAAAACCCCCCAAAAAACACCCTGAAAACCCCGAAAACACCCCCCAAAAAAACCCCAAAACACCCCCCAAAAAAACCCCCAAAACCCCCAAAAAAGCCCCACAAAAATCCCCCCAAAAAGCCCCCAAAAACCCCTAAAAAAGCCTCCAAAACATCCCCCAAAAAAACCCCAAAACGTCCCCCAAAAAAACCCCAAAACACCCCCAAAAAAACCTTCAAAACACCCCCCCAAAAAAACCAATAAAACCCAAAAAAAACCCCCCAAAAATCCCCCAAAAAACCCCCCAAAAAACCCAAAAATCCCCAAAAACACCCCCGAACCCCCCCCAAAAAAAAACCCAAAAACCCAAAAAACCCCAAGAAAACCCCCCCAAAAAAACCCAAAATCCCCAAAAACACCCCCAAAAACCCCCCAAAAAACCCCAAGAAAACCCCAAAAAAACCCAAAAAAAACCCCTCAAAACTTCCCTGGGAACCCCAAATCCCACCCTGGGATGTTTTGGGGAGATTTTGGGGTGATTTGGGGGTGTTTTGGGGTGATTTTGGGGTGATTTTGGGGTGATTTGGGGCGATTTTGGGGCGATTTTGGGGCGATTTTGGGGTGATTTGGGGCGATTTTGGGGTGATTTTGGGGTGATTTCGGGTGATTTGGGGGTGATTTGGGGGTGATTTGGGGGTGATTTGGGGTGATTTGGGGTGATTTGGGGTGATTTGGGGCTGATTCGGGGTGTTTTGGGGTATTTTGGGGTGATTTTGGGGTATTTTGGGGTGATTTCGGGTGATTTGGGGGGATTTGGGGTGATTTTGGGTGATTTGGGGTGATTTGGGGTATTTTGGGGTGATTTTGGGGTGATTTGGGGTGATTTCAGGTGATTTTGAGGCGGTTTTGGGGTGATTTGGGGTGATTTTGGGGTATATTGGGGTGATTTTGGGGTGATTTGGGGGTGATTTGGGGGGATTTGGGGTGATTTGGGGCTGATTCGGGGTATTTTGGGGTGATTTTGGGGTGATTTTGGGGTATTTTGGGGTGATTTGGGGGATTTGGGGTGATTTCGGGTGATTTAGGGGTGATTTGGGGGGATTTGGGGTGATTTCAGGTTATTTGGGGTGATTTTGGGGTATTTTGGGGCGATTTTGGGGCGATTTTGGGGTGATTTCGGGTGATTTTGGGGTATTTTGGGTGATTTTGGGGTGATTTGGGGTGATTTTGGGGTATTTTGGGGTGATTTGGGGTGATTTGGAGTGATTTGGGGTGATTTGGGGTGATTTTGGGGGATTTGGGGTGATTTGGGGTGATTTTGGGGTGATTTTGGGGGGATTTGGGGGGATTTGGGGGGATTTGGGGGTGATTTGGGGTGATTTTGGGGGATTTGGGGTGATTTCGGGTGATTTGGGGGTGATTCGGGGTGTTTTGGGGTGATTTTGGGGTGATTTTGGGGTATTTTGGGGTGATTTGGGGGTGATTTGGGGGGATTTGGGGTGATTTAGGGGTGATTTGGGGGTATTTTTGGGTGATTTTGGGGTGATTTTGGGGGATTTTGGGGTGATTTTGGGGTATTTTGGGGCGATTTTGGGGTGATTTCGGGTGATTTAGGGGTGATTTGGGGGGATTTGGGGTGATTTTGGGGTGATTTGGGGGGATTTGGGGTGATTTGGGGCTGATTCGGGGTGTTTTGGGGTATTTTGGGGTGATTTTGGGGGATTTTGGGGTGATTTTGGGGTGATTTGGGGGTGATTTTGGGGCGATTTTGGGGTGATTTGGGGGTATTTGGGGTGATTTTGGGGTGATTTGGGGGTATTTGGGGTGATTTCGGGTGATTTAGGGGGGATTTGGGGGGATTTGGGGTGATTTGGGGGTGATTTGGGGTATTTTAGGATATTTTGGGGTGTTTTGGTGTGATTTTAGGGTATTTTGGGGTGATTTGGGGGTATTTTGGGGTGATTTGGGGCGATTTTGGGGGGATTTTGGGGTGATTTGGGGCGATTTGGGGGGATTTCGGGTGATTTCAGGTGATTTTGGGGTGATTTTGGGGTGATTTTGGGGCGATTTTGGGGTGATTTGGGGTTATTTCGGGTGATTTCGGGTGATTTTGGGGTGATTTGGGGTGATTTGGGGTGATTTGGGGGTGATTTGGGGTGTTTTGGGTTATTTTTGGGTGATTTTGGGGTGATTTGGGGTGATTTCGGGTGATTTCGGGTGATTTAGGGGTGATTTGGGGGTATTTTGGGGTGATTTGGGGTGATTTGGGGGTGATTTGGGGGGATTTGGGGGGATTTGGGGTGATTTCGGGTGATTTGGGGGTGATTCGGGGTGTTTTGGGGTGATTTAGGGGTGATTTGGGGGGATTTGGGTGATTTTGGGGTGATTTGGGGCGATTTTGGGTGATTTGGGGGTGATTTGGGGTGATTTTGGGGTGATTTGGGGGTGATTTGGGGTATTTTTGGGTGATTTTGGGGTGATTTGGGGGTATTTTGGGGTGATTTCGGGTGATTTCGGGTGATTTGGGGTGATTTTGGGGTGATTTTGGGGTATTTTGGGGTGATTTCGGGTGATTTGGGGGGATTTGGGGTGATTTCGGGTGATTTGGGGTGATTTGGGGTATTTTGGGGTGATTTTGGGGTGATTTGGGGTGATTTGGGGCTGATTCGGGGTATTTTGGGGTGATTTGGGGTGATTTGGGGTGATTTGGGGTGATTTGGGGGTGATTTGGGGGATTTGGGGTGATTGGGGCTGATTCGGGGTATTTTGGGGTGATTTTGGGGTGATTTTGGGGCTGATTGGGTATTTGGGTGATTTTGGGTGATTTTGGGGTGATTTTGGGGTATTTTGGGGTGATTTGGGTGATTTGGTTGATTCGGATTGGGGGATTTGGGGTGATTTCGGGTGATTTGGGGTGATTTGGGGTATTTTGGGGTGATTTTGGGGTGATTTGGGGTGATTTGGGGCTGATTCGGGGTATTTTGGGGTGATTTGGGGTGATTTGGGGTGATTTGGGGTGATTTGGGGGATTTGGGGTGATTTGGGGCTGATTCGGGGTATTTTGGGGTGATTTTGGGGTGATTTTGGGGTTTTTTGGGGTGATTTGGGGGGATTTGGGGTGATTTCAGGTTATTTTGGGGTGATTTTGGGGTATTTTGGGGCGATTTTGGGGCGATTTTGGGGTGATTTTGGGTGATTTTGGGGTATTTTGGGTGATTTTGGGGTGATTTGGGGTGATTTGGGCTGATTTGGGCTGATTTGGGCTGATTTGGGGTGATTTGGGGTGATTGGGGTCTCTCTCTGACCTGGGCTCCCAGCACGCCTTCGTGGCCCGTGAGCGCCCCCCGGGGGTGGTCCCGGAGCTGCTGCGCAGAACCAAAATGGCCGCCAGGGACCCCTCCCCCGGCGCGGGGGACGACGAGGTGAGCACGGACCAGTACGGACCAGTACGGACCAGTCGGGTTCCAGTCCATCCCAGTTGGGTTTTAATCCAGCCCAGTTGTGTTCCAGTCCATCCCAGTTGGGTTCCAGTCCATCCCAGTCCACCCCAGTTGGGTTCCAGTCCACCCCAGTTGGCTTCCAGTCCATCCCAGTTGGGTTCCAGTCCATCCCAGTCCACCCAGTTGGCTTCCAGTCCACCCCAGTTGGGTTCCAGTCCACCCCAGTTGGGTTCCAGTCCATCCCAGTCCATCCCAGTTGGGTTCCAGTCTATCCTAGTCCACCCAGTTGGGTTCCAGTCCACCCCAGTTGGCTTCCAGTTAACCCCAGTCTATCCCAGTTGGGTTCCAGTTGGGTTCCAGTCCACCCAGTTGGGTTCCAGTCCACCCCAGTTGGCTTCCAATCCATCCAGTCCATCCCAGTTGGGTTCCAGTCCACCCCAGTTGGGTTCCAGTCCACCCCAGTTGGGTTCCAGTCCATCCCAGTCCATCCCAGTTGGGTTCCAGTCCATTCTTACCCATCCCAGTCTCTTCCGGTCCCCCCCAGTTGGGTTCCAGTCCATCCCAGTTGGGTTCCAGTCCATCCCAGTCCATCCCAGTTGGGTTCCAGTCCATTCTTACCCATCCAGTCTCTTCCCGGTCCCCCCCAGTTGGGTTCCAGTCCATCCCAGTCCATCCTTGTTAGGCCCCAGTTGGGTTCCAGTCCATCCCAGTCCATCCCAGCTGGGTTCCAGTCCATCCCAGTCCATCCCAGTTGGGTTCCAGTCACATCCTAGTCCATCCCAGCTGGGTTCCAGTCCATCCCAGTCCATCCCAGTAGGGTTCCAGTCCATCCCAGTCCATCCCAGTTGGGTTCCAGTCCATCCCAGTCCATCCCAGTTGGGTTCCAGTCCATCCCAGTCCACCCCAGTTGGGTTCCAGTCCATCCTAGTTCATCCCAGTTGGGTTCCCGTCCATCCCAGTCCACCCCAGTTGGGTTCCAGTCCATCCCAGTCCACCCCAGTTGGGTTCCAGTCCATCCCAGTCCACCCCAGTTGGGTTCCAGTCCATCCTAGTTCATCCCAGTTGGGTTCCCATCCATCCCAGTCCATCCCTGTTAGGCCCCAGTTGGGTTCCAGTCCATCCCAGTCCATCCCAGTTGGGTTCCAGTCCATCCCAGTCAAATCCCAGTCCATCCCAGTTGGGT
This sequence comes from Aphelocoma coerulescens, assembly GCF_041296385.1. Lineage (NCBI taxonomy): Eukaryota > Metazoa > Chordata > Aves > Passeriformes > Corvidae > Aphelocoma > Aphelocoma coerulescens. The sequence continues at coordinate 41,331 of NW_027183873.1, forward strand.
TCCAGTCCATCCCAGTCAATCCAGTCCATCCCAGTTGGGTTCCAGTCCATCCCAGTCAATCCCAGTCCACCCCAGTTGGGTTCCAGTCCATTCTTACCCATCCCAGTCTCTTCCCAGTGCCCCCCAGTTGGGTTTCAGTCCCCCCCCAGTCCCCCCCCAGTCCATCCCAGTCCACCCCAGTCCCCCCCAGTTGGCTTCCAGTCCATCCCAGTTGCCTTCCAATTTACCTCCGGTGCCTCCCAGTCCATACCAACTAATTCCCACTCCATCCCAGTCCATCCCAGTTCACTCCCAGTCCCTCCCAGTCTGACCCCTTGCCCCCCTTGTCCCCCCCAGGAGCCCGTGGGCAGCCCCTCCCCCAGCATTCCCAGTTCCCCCAGCAGCACCAGTGACCCCCCCAGTCTGGGGGACCCCGAGGACGACGCCGAGGGAGGGGGGGAGGGGCCCCCGAGGCCCCCCCGCAGGTGAGGCCGAAATTTGGGGACGATTTGGGCCATTTTGGGGCTCCTCTGTTTTGGGATCACCCCCAAAACCGCCCCTCCCCCACCGCACCCCCTTTCCCCTTCCCCTCCCCCCTCCCCAAAATCCACCTGGGGACCCCCAAACCCCCCCCCCCCCAAAAATTTTATATCTTATTTTATCCCATTTTCCCCTCAAAAATTGCCCCAAACTCCATTTTATCCCCCCAAAACGAGGCCACTTTGTGGCCCCACACCCCCTTTTTTATCCCAATTTCCTTCCCAAACCCCATTTTATCCCATTTTTGACCAAAAATGGCACTTTTTTAATTCCCCCAAACACCATTTTTGGCACTTTTCCCTCAAAAACGTCCAATTTTGTCCCCATTTCCCTCCCGGATCCCGTTTTATTCCCCTTTTCCCTCACGAGCGGCGCCATTTTGGATCCCTGGCGCCATTTTATCCCTCGTTCCTTTTTTTCCCTGTTTTTCCTCCTTTTTCCCCCATTTTTCCCCACTTTTCCCCATTTCCCCCCTTTCTCCATTTCCCCCCATAATTCCCATTCCCGTTTCTCCACTTTTTGGGTCATTTTGGGTCATTTCGGGATCATTTTGGGCCATTTTGGGTCATTTTGGGTCACTTTGGGTGGATTTTGGGTTATTTTGGATCATTTTTGGGTCATTTGGGGTGGATTTTGGGTTATTTTTGGTTCATTTTTGGTCACTTTGGGTGGATTTGGAGCCATTTTGGTCATTTTGGGTGGATTTTGGGTCTTTTTGGGTCATTTTTGGTCCTTTTTTTGTGTCCCCAAAATTTTTCCCCAAATCCCCAAATTTCTCCCCCAAAATGCCCATTTTTCCCCCAAAATCCCCAATTTCCCCCCAAAATCCCCCAAATTTTTCCCCAAAATCCCCATTTTTTCCCCCCAAAATTCCCATTCTTTTCTCCCCAAAATTCCCTTTTTTAAATTTTGCCCAAATTCCCAGATTTTTTGCCCCAAAATCCCCATTTTGGATCCCTGGCGCCATTTTATCCCTCGTTCCCTTTTTTCCCTGTTTTTCCTCCTTTTTCCCCCATTTTTCCCCACTTTTCCCCATTTTCCCCCTTTCTCCATTTCCCCCCATAATTCCCATTCCCATTTCTCCACTTTTTTTCCTATTTTCCCCCTCACATTCCCCGTTTTTTCTCAGAATTCCCATTCCCACCATTTTCCCCCCTTTTTTCCCCCTTTTTTCCCCCTTTTTTCCCCCTTTTTTCCCCCGTTTTTCCCCCGTTTTTCCCCCGTTTTTTTCCCCTTTTTTCCCTGTTTTTTCCCCCGTTTTTTTCCTCTTTTTTCCCCTTTTCCCCCTTTCTCCCCCTTTTTTCCCCTTTTTTCCCCTTTTCCCCCCTTCTTTCCCTTTCTTTCCCCTTCTTCCCCTTTTTCCCCCTTTTTCCCCTTTTTTTCCCCTTTTTTTCCCCTTTTTTTCCCCTTTTTTTCCCCTTTTTTTCCCCTTTTTTTCCCCTTTTTTTCCCCTTTTTTCCCCCTTTTTTCCCCCTTTTTTTCCCCCTTTTTCCCCTTTTTTTCCCCTTTTTTTCCCCTTTTTTCCCCCTTTTTTTTCCCCTTTTTTCCCCCCTTTTCCCCCCTTTTCCCCCCTTTTTCCCCCTTTTTCCCCCTTTTTTTCCCTTTTTTCCCTTTTTTCTCCTTTTTCCCCTTTTTCCCCTTTTTTCCCATTTTCCCCATTTTCCCCTTTTTCCCCCCATTTTTCCCCTTTTTCCCCCTTTTCCCCCACTTTTTCCCCATTTTCCCCCATTTTCCTCATTTCCCCCCATAATTCCCATTCCCATTTCTCCACTTTTTTTCCTATTTTCCCCCTCACATTCCCCGTTTTTTCTCAGAATTCCCATTCCCACCATTTTCCCTCCATTCCCCCTTTTTTCCCCCTTTTTCCCCCCTTTTTCCCCCGTTTTTCCCGTTTTTTTCCCCTTTTTTCCCCCTTTTTTCCCCCGTTTTTCCCCCGTTTTTTTCCTCTTTTTTCCCCTTTTCCCCCTTTTCTCCCCCCTTTTTTCCCCTTTTCCCCCCTTCTTTCCTTTTCTTTCCTCTTCTTCCCCTTTTTCCCCTTTTTTTCCCCTTTTTTTCCCCTTTTTTTCCCCCCTTTTCCCCCCTTTTCCCCCCTTTCCCCCCTTTTTCCCCCTTTTTCCCCCTTTTTCCCCCTTTTTCCCCCTTTTTCCCCCTTTTCCCCTTTTTTCCCCTTTTTTCCCCCTTTTTTCCCTTTTTTCCCTTTTTTCCCCTTTTTTCCCCTTTTTTCCCTTTTTCCCCCTTTTTCCCATTTTCCCCTTTT
>NW_027183874.1:0-44019 GCF_041296385.1 Aphelocoma coerulescens
AACCCTGCCTCCACTGTGACACCACAGAAGCTCAGGGAGCCCTGGAGACTGTGGTGATGCTATGGAACCTGATGCAACCCTGCCTCCACTGTGACACCACAGAACCTCTGGGAGCCCTGGAGACCGTGCTGATGCTATGGAACCTGATGCAACCCTGCCTCCACTGTGACACCACAGAAGCTCGGGGAGCTCTGCAGACCGTGGGGATGCTGGCGAAGCTGACGGAACCCTGGGCACCACAGTGACGCTATGGAACCTGGTGGAACCGAGGGGCCACAGTGACACTGTGGGGCCTTTTGGAAGCAACAGGACCCTGGTGGGAAGCCACGGGATGATTAATCCTGCACGAACCTGCTCCAGGTGGGCTCCTCTCTCCCGGCTTCCACAGGTGCTGCTAGGATCCCACTCCGGCACTGGCTTGGCACGGGCTCACGGCTTCCTTTGGCAATGGCTCTGCTCCAGGATGGCATGCTGCAGAGAATGCAGGTAGATTTTGTGCTCACTCCTGGCATGCAGCTGGACAATAAAGCCTGATCCAGCCCCCCCTCAGCATATGTCCGGCTCTGGCATTGGGGCGGGGCAACTTTGGGAGCAGCCCCAGCCCTGCTCCTGCTCCCGGCTGGGCACCCAGCTGCTGGGACACAGGTGTGTCCTGATGCCACCGTCTACTCCTTTGAGAAGGGGAGGACAGAGTGCATCAGGGAGTTTGGTGTGGCTTACATGCGGCAAGGAGAAGGTGCAGCCCCAAACTGGCTTTCACTTCTAGAACCTTTTGCTATTGCGGGAGCAGCTGCTGGAGCTTTTCAACCGAGCTGCAAGAGTGAAAAGTGTGATGGCATGTCTATCTGAGAAGGAAGGTTCGGTGCCGCAGCCTGTTGTGCACAATTTATATGCTGATAAGAGAAGGGGGTGCTTTTGGAACGTTTTCCTTCCTGACACTTCTGTCTCTGTGAGCTTTAGCTGCTTGGACTCAGGGATACCGAAGGTATGTGAAAGTGACTGGGATGCGAGAATCATGTTGCACAGGGAACAGGGAAGGTCAGCAAATGTTTCCTGTCCTGGCACATCTCTCAGTCTGAACTGCAGCTGCAGATGCTTCACTTCCGCCAAGGACTCTGCCACCTTGAGAGAAGGATGCGCTCTATGGAGTTGAGAAAGAAAGTGCGTCTCACTAGCTTCTTTCCTCTACTTCATAGACAGCAAAGGGGCTATGAAAGGCAGCACTGGCTTTTTGTTCTAGGACTTCTTCTTTACAAGCAGCTGCTGGATGTTTGGAAGGGGGTTTGGGATATGCAAAAATGAGAGGCTAAGATGGTAAGAGGGTAAGATGGAAGTCATCTGGCAAAAGCAGAGCTCACAAAAGGGCCAGCTGAGAAAGCTCTTGCTGCCTACAACTTCAACTGCACCCCTCAAAGCAGCAGCACACACGCTGCTCTCGGCACTTTCCTTCTCAGCTCTACGCACCATCCTAAGCCTTGCCTCTCCCACACTCAGGATCCAAAGACAACGGCACCAGGGACTGCTCACACACTAAAGGCACCAGGACAAAAGGCTCACCAGCTTGGCCTTTGCATTCCCGCTGACAGCTCCACAGCTTGAACCCAGAGAACTGCCTGCTGCCAACAGCCTTTCCAATCACTCTGAGCACCTCATGACAAGGAGTGTGGGGAATGAATCTCCAGCAGCCTCCTGCCCCAGGCTGTCCCCCGGGAGCAGCCCTGCTCCAGGCTGTGACTGCCACCTGCACAGCCAAAGGACCCAGAGCCGGTGTTACACACCACGGCTGTGCCTGGCACAGAGACACCAGTGGCCACACAAGTGGCCATGGCACTGTCCACACACAGTCCCTGCTGCTGCTCCCCCAGCCGCTGGCACCAACTCCCAGCCACCCACTCCTAAAGCCACGGGGCCCACTGGGACACTGCGGGGGCTCGTGGAAGCCAGCGGCCATTGTGACACAGCGGGGCTGCACAGAGCCCACGGTGCTTTGTGACCCGTGGCTCCCAGGAGAGCCTTTGTGATGCTGGGGAACTACAAGGAAGCCTGGCTCCTCTGTGACACCACCACAGAAGCTCAGGGGAGCCCTGGAGACCGTGCTGATGCTATTGAACCTGATGCAACCCTGCCTCCTCTGTGACACCACAGAACCTCTGGGAGCCCTGGAGACCGTGCTGATGCTATGGAACCTGATGCAACCCTGCCTCCACTGTGACACCACAGAAGCTCAGGGAGCCCTGGAGACTGTGGTGATGCTATGGAACCTGATGCAACCCTGCCTCCACTGTGACACCACAGAACCTCTGGGAGCCCTGGAGACCGTGCTGATGCTATGGAACCTGATGCAACCCTGCCTCCACTGTGACACCACAGAAGCTCGGGGAGCTCTGCAGACCGTGGGGATGCTGGCGAAGCTGACGGAACCCTGGGCACCACAGTGACGCTATGGAACCTGGTGGAACCGAGGGGCCACAGTGACACTGTGGGGCCTTTTGGAAGCAACAGGACCCTGGTGGGAAGCCACGGGATGATTAATCCTGCACGAACCTGCTCCAGGTGGGCTCCTCTCTCCCGGCTTCCACAGGTGCTGCTAGGATCCCACTCCGGCACTGGCTTGGCACGGGCTCACGGCTTCCTTTGGCAATGGCTCTGCTCCAGGATGGCATGCTGCAGAGAATGCAGGTAGATTTTGTGCTCACTCCTGGCATGCAGCTGGACAATAAAGCCTGATCCAGCCCCCCCTCAGCATATGTCCGGCTCTGGCATTGGGGCGGGGCAACTTTGGGAGCAGCCCCAGCCCTGCTCCTGCTCCCGGCTGGGCACCCAGCTGCTGGGACACAGGTGTGTCCTGATGCCACCGTCTACTCCTTTGAGAAGGGGAGGACAGAGTGCATCAGGGAGTTTGGTGTGGCTTACATGCGGCAAGGAGAAGGTGCAGCCCCAAACTGGCTTTCACTTCTAGAACCTTTTGCTATTGCGGGAGCAGCTGCTGGAGCTTTTCAACCGAGCTGCAAGAGTGAAAAGTGTGATGGCATGTCTATCTGAGAAGGAAGGTTCGGTGCCGCAGCCTGTTGTGCACAATTTATATGCTGATAAGAGAAGGGGGTGCTTTTGCAACGTTTTCCTTCCTGACACTTCTGTCTCTGTGAGCTTTAGCTGCTTGGACTCAGGGATACCGAAGGTATGTGAAAGTGACTGGGATGCGAGAATCATGTTGCACAGGGAACAGGGAAGGTCAGCAAATGTTTCCTGTCCTGGCACATCTCTCAGTCTGAACTGCAGCTGCAGATGCTTCACTTCCGCCAAGGACTCTGCCACCTTGAGAGAAGGATGCGCTCTATGGAGTTGAGAAAGAAAGTGCGTCTCACTAGCTTCTTTCCTCTACTTCATAGACAGCAAAGGGGCTATGAAAGGCAGCACTGGCTTTTTGTTCTAGGACTTCTTCTTTACAAGCAGCTGCTGGATGTTTGGAAGGGGGTTTGGGATATGCAAAAATGAGAGGCTAAGATGGTAAGAGGGTAAGATGGAAGTCATCTGGCAAAAGCAGAGCTCACAAAAGGGCCAGCTGAGAAAGCTCTTGCTGCCTACAACTTCAACTGCACCCCTCAAAGCAGCAGCACACACGCTGCTCTCGGCACTTTCCTTCTCAGCTCTACGCACCATCCTAAGCCTTGCCTCTCCCACACTCAGGATCCAAAGACAACGGCACCAGGGACTGCTCACACACTAAAGGCACCAGGACAAAAGGCTCACCAGCTTGGCCTTTGCATTCCCGCTGACAGCTCCACAGCTTGAACCCAGAGAACTGCCTGCTGCCAACAGCCTTTCCAATCACTCTGAGCACCTCATGACAAGGAGTGTGGGGAATGAATCTCCAGCAGCCTCCTGCCCCAGGCTGTCCCCCGGGAGCAGCCCTGCTCCAGGCCGTGACTGCCACCTGCACAGCCAAAGGACCCAGAGCCGGTGTTACACACCACGGCTGTGCCTGGCACAGAGACACCAGTGGCCACACAAGTGGCCATGGCACTGTCCACACACAGTCCCTGCTGCTGCTCCCCCAGCCGCTGGCACCAACTCCCAGCCACCCACTCCTAAAGCCACGGGGCCCACTGGGACACTGCGGGGGCTCGTGGAAGCCAGCGGCCATTGTGACACAGCGGGGCTGCACAGAGCCCACGGTGCTTTGTGACCCGTGGCTCCCAGGAGAGCCTTTGTGATGCTGGGGAACTACAAGGAAGCCTGGCTCCTCTGTGACACCACCACAGAAGCTCAGGGGAGCCCTGGAGACCGTGCTGATGCTATGGAACCTGATGCAACCCTGCCTCCTCTGTGACACCACAGAAGCTCTTGGAGCCCTGGAGACCGTGCTGATGCTATGGAACCTGATGCAACCCTGCCTCCACTGTGACACCACAGAAGCTCAGGGAGCCCTGGAGACTGTGGTGATGCTATGGAACCTGATGCAACCCTGCCTCCACTGTGACACCACAGAACCTCTGGGAGCCCTGGAGACCGTGCTGATGCTATGGAACCTGATGCAACCCTGCCTCCACTGTGACACCACAGAAGCTCGGGGAGCTCTGCAGACCGTGGGGATGCTGGCGAAGCTGACGGAACCCTGGGCACCACAGTGACGCTATGGAACCTGGTGGAACCGAGGGGCCACAGTGACACTGTGGGGCCTTTTGGAAGCAACAGGACCCTGGTGGGAAGCCACGGGATGATTAATCCTGCACGAACCTGCTCCAGGTGGGCTCCTCTCTCCCGGCTTCCACAGGTGCTGCTAGGATCCCACTCCGGCACTGGCTTGGCACGGGCTCACGGCTTCCTTTGGCAATGGCTCTGCTCCAGGATGGCATGCTGCAGAGAATGCAGGTAGATTTTGTGCTCACTCCTGGCATGCAGCTGGACAATAAAGCCTGATCCAGCCCCCCCTCAGCATATGTCCGGCTCTGGCATTGGGGCGGGGCAACTTTGGGAGCAGCCCCAGCCCTGCTCCTGCTCCCGGCTGGGCACCCAGCTGCTGGGACACAGGTGTGTCCTGATGCCACCGTCTACTCCTTTGAGAAGGGGAGGACAGAGTGCATCAGGGAGTTTGGTGTGGCTTACATGCGGCAAGGAGAAGGTGCAGCCCCAAACTGGCTTTCACTTCTAGAACCTTTTGCTATTGCGGGAGCAGCTGCTGGAGCTTTTCAACCGAGCTGCAAGAGTGAAAAGTGTGATGGCATGTCTATCTGAGAAGGAAGGTTCGGTGCCGCAGCCTGTTGTGCACAATTTATATGCTGATAAGAGAAGGGGGTGCTTTTGGAACGTTTTCCTTCCTGACACTTCTGTCTCTGTGAGCTTTAGCTGCTTGGACTCAGGGATACCGAAGGTATGTGAAAGTGACTGGGATGCGAGAATCATGTTGCACAGGGAACAGGGAAGGTCAGCAAATGTTTCCTGTCCTGGCACATCTCTCAGTCTGAACTGCAGCTGCAGATGCTTCACTTCCGCCAAGGACTCTGCCACCTTGAGAGAAGGATGCGCTCTATGGAGTTGAGAAAGAAAGTGCGTCTCACTAGCTTCTTTCCTCTACTTCATAGACAGCAAAGGGGCTATGAAAGGCAGCACTGGCTTTTTGTTCTAGGACTTCTTCTTTACAAGCAGCTGCTGGATGTTTGGAAGGGGGTTTGGGATATGCAAAAATGAGAGGCTAAGATGGTAAGAGGGTAAGATGGAAGTCATCTGGCAAAAGCAGAGCTCACAAAAGGGCCAGCTGAGAAAGCTCTTGCTGCCTACAACTTCAACTGCACCCCTCAAAGCAGCAGCACACACGCTGCTCTCGGCACTTTCCTTCTCAGCTCTACGCACCATCCTAAGCCTTGCCTCTCCCACACTCAGGATCCAAAGACAACGGCACCAGGGACTGCTCACACACTAAAGGCACCAGGACAAAAGGCTCACCAGCTTGGCCTTTGCATTCCCGCTGACAGCTCCACAGCTTGAACCCAGAGAACTGCCTGCTGCCAACAGCCTTTCCAATCACTCTGAGCACCTCATGACAAGGAGTGTGGGGAATGAATCTCCAGCAGCCTCCTGCCCCAGGCTGTCCCCCGGGAGCAGCCCTGCTCCAGGCCGTGACTGCCACCTGCACAGCCAAAGGACCCAGAGCCGGTGTTACACACCACGGCTGTGCCTGGCACAGAGACACCAGTGGCCACACAAGTGGCCATGGCACTGTCCACACACAGTCCCTGCTGCTGCTCCCCCAGCCGCTGGCACCAACTCCCAGCCACCCACTCCTAAAGCCACGGGGCCCACTGGGACACTGCGGGGGCTCGTGGAAGCCAGCGGCCATTGTGACACAGCAGGGCTGCACAGAGCCCACGGTGCTTTGTGACCGGTGGCTCCCAGGAGAGCCTTTGTGATGCTGGGGAACTACAAGGAAGCCTGGCTCCTCTGTGACACCACCACAGAAGCTCAGGGGAGCCCTGGAGACCGTGCTGATGCTATGGAACCTGATGCAACCCTGCCTCCTCTGTGACACCACAGAACCTCTGGGAGCCCTGGAGACCGTGCTGATGCTATGGAACCTGATGCAACCCTGCCTCCACTGTGACACCACAGAAGCTCAGGGAGCCCTGGAGACTGTGGTGATGCTATGGAACCTGATGCAACCCTGCCTCCACTGTGACACCACAGAACCTCTGGGAGCCCTGGAGACCGTGCTGATGCTATGGAACCTGATGCAACCCTGCCTCCACTGTGACACCACAGAAGCTCGGGGAGCTCTGCAGACCGTGGGGATGCTGGCGAAGCTGACGGAACCCTGGGCACCACAGTGACGCTATGGAACCTGGTGGAACCGAGGGGCCACAGTGACACTGTGGGGCCTTTTGGAAGCAACAGGACCCTGGTGGGAAGCCACGGGATGATTAATCCTGCACGAACCTGCTCCAGGTGGGCTCCTCTCTCCCGGCTTCCACAGGTGCTGCTAGGATCCCACTCCGGCACTGGCTTGGCACGGGCTCACGGCTTCCTTTGGCAATGGCTCTGCTCCAGGATGGCATGCTGCAGAGAATGCAGGTAGATTTTGTGCTCACTCCTGGCATGCAGCTGGACAATAAAGCCTGATCCAGCCCCCCCTCAGCATATGTCCGGCTCTGGCATTGGGGCGGGGCAACTTTGGGAGCAGCCCCAGCCCTGCTCCTGCTCCCGGCTGGGCACCCAGCTGCTGGGACACAGGTGTGTCCTGATGCCACCGTCTACTCCTTTGAGAAGGGGAGGACAGAGTGCATCAGGGAGTTTGGTGTGGCTTACATGCGGCAAGGAGAAGGTGCAGCCCCAAACTGGCTTTCACTTCTAGAACCTTTTGCTATTGCGGGAGCAGCTGCTGGAGCTTTTCAACCGAGCTGCAAGAGTGAAAAGTGTGATGGCATGTCTATCTGAGAAGGAAGGTTCGGTGCCGCAGCCTGTTGTGCACAATTTATATGCTGATAAGAGAAGGGGGTGCTTTTGGAACGTTTTCCTTCCTGACACTTCTGTCTCTGTGAGCTTTAGCTGCTTGGACTCAGGGATACCGAAGGTATGTGAAAGTGACTGGGATGCGAGAATCATGTTGCACAGGGAACAGGGAAGGTCAGCAAATGTTTCCTGTCCTGGCACATCTCTCAGTCTGAACTGCAGCTGCAGATGCTTCACTTCCGCCAAGGACTCTGCCACCTTGAGAGAAGGATGCGCTCTATGGAGTTGAGAAAGAAAGTGCGTCTCACTAGCTTCTTTCCTCTACTTCATAGACAGCAAAGGGGCTATGAAAGGCAGCACTGGCTTTTTGTTCTAGGACTTCTTCTTTACAAGCAGCTGCTGGATGTTTGGAAGGGGGTTTGGGATATGCAAAAATGAGAGGCTAAGATGGTAAGAGGGTAAGATGGAAGTCATCTGGCAAAAGCAGAGCTCACAAAAGGGCCAGCTGAGAAAGCTCTTGCTGCCTACAACTTCAACTGCACCCCTCAAAGCAGCAGCACACACGCTGCTCTCGGCACTTTCCTTCTCAGCTCTACGCACCATCCTAAGCCTTGCCTCTCCCACACTCAGGATCCAAAGACAACGGCACCAGGGACTGCTCACACACTAAAGGCACCAGGACAAAAGGCTCACCAGCTTGGCCTTTGCATTCCCGCTGACAGCTCCACAGCTTGAACCCAGAGAACTGCCTGCTGCCAACAGCCTTTCCAATCACTCTGAGCACCTCATGACAAGGAGTGTGGGGAATGAATCTCCAGCAGCCTCCTGCCCCAGGCTGTCCCCCGGGAGCAGCCCTGCTCCAGGCCGTGACTGCCACCTGCACAGCCAAAGGACCCAGAGCCGGTGTTACACACCACGGCTGTGCCTGGCACAGAGACACCAGTGGCCACACAAGTGGCCATGGCACTGTCCACACACAGTCCCTGCTGCTGCTCCCCCAGCCGCTGGCACCAACTCCCAGCCACCCACTCCTAAAGCCACGGGGCCCACTGGGACACTGCGGGGGCTCGTGGAAGCCAGCGGCCATTGTGACACAGCAGGGCTGCACAGAGCCCACGGTGCTTTGTGACCGGTGGCTCCCAGGAGAGCCTTTGTGATGCTGGGGAACTACAAGGAAGCCTGGCTCCTCTGTGACACCACCACAGAAGCTCAGGGGAGCCCTGGAGACCGTGCTGATGCTATGGAACCTGATGCAACCCTGCCTCCTCTGTGACACCACAGAACCTCTGGGAGCCCTGGAGACCGTGCTGATGCTATGGAACCTGATGCAACCCTGCCTCCACTGTGACACCACAGAAGCTCAGGGAGCCCTGGAGACTGTGGTGATGCTATGGAACCTGATGCAACCCTGCCTCCACTGTGACACCACAGAACCTCTGGGAGCCCTGGAGACCGTGCTGATGCTATGGAACCTGATGCAACCCTGCCTCCACTGTGACACCACAGAAGCTCGGGGAGCTCTGCAGACCGTGGGGATGCTGGCGAAGCTGACGGAACCCTGGGCACCACAGTGACGCTATGGAACCTGGTGGAACCGAGGGGCCACAGTGACACTGTGGGGCCTTTTGGAAGCAACAGGACCCTGGTGGGAAGCCACGGGATGATTAATCCTGCACGAACCTGCTCCAGGTGGGCTCCTCTCTCCCGGCTTCCACAGGTGCTGCTAGGATCCCACTCCGGCACTGGCTTGGCACGGGCTCACGGCTTCCTTTGGCAATGGCTCTGCTCCAGGATGGCATGCTGCAGAGAATGCAGGTAGATTTTGTGCTCACTCCTGGCATGCAGCTGGACAATAAAGCCTGATCCAGCCCCCCCTCAGCATATGTCCGGCTCTGGCATTGGGGCGGGGCAACTTTGGGAGCAGCCCCAGCCCTGCTCCTGCTCCCGGCTGGGCACCCAGCTGCTGGGACACAGGTGTGTCCTGATGCCACCGTCTACTCCTTTGAGAAGGGGAGGACAGAGTGCATCAGGGAGTTTGGTGTGGCTTACATGCGGCAAGGAGAAGGTGCAGCCCCAAACTGGCTTTCACTTCTAGAACCTTTTGCTATTGCGGGAGCAGCTGCTGGAGCTTTTCAACCGAGCTGCAAGAGTGAAAAGTGTGATGGCATGTCTATCTGAGAAGGAAGGTTCGGTGCCGCAGCCTGTTGTGCACAATTTATATGCTGATAAGAGAAGGGGGTGCTTTTGGAACGTTTTCCTTCCTGACACTTCTGTCTCTGTGAGCTTTAGCTGCTTGGACTCAGGGATACCGAAGGTATGTGAAAGTGACTGGGATGCGAGAATCATGTTGCACAGGGAACAGGGAAGGTCAGCAAATGTTTCCTGTCCTGGCACATCTCTCAGTCTGAACTGCAGCTGCAGATGCTTCACTTCCGCCAAGGACTCTGCCACCTTGAGAGAAGGATGCGCTCTATGGAGTTGAGAAAGAAAGTGCGTCTCACTAGCTTCTTTCCTCTACTTCATAGACAGCAAAGGGGCTATGAAAGGCAGCACTGGCTTTTTGTTCTAGGACTTCTTCTTTACAAGCAGCTGCTGGATGTTTGGAAGGGGGTTTGGGATATGCAAAAATGAGAGGCTAAGATGGTAAGAGGGTAAGATGGAAGTCATCTGGCAAAAGCAGAGCTCACAAAAGGGCCAGCTGAGAAAGCTCTTGCTGCCTACAACTTCAACTGCACCCCTCAAAGCAGCAGCACACACGCTGCTCTCGGCACTTTCCTTCTCAGCTCTACGCACCATCCTAAGCCTTGCCTCTCCCACACTCAGGATCCAAAGACAACGGCACCAGGGACTGCTCACACACTAAAGGCACCAGGACAAAAGGCTCACCAGCTTGGCCTTTGCATTCCCGCTGACAGCTCCACAGCTTGAACCCAGAGAACTGCCTGCTGCCAACAGCCTTTCCAATCACTCTGAGCACCTCATGACAAGGAGTGTGGGGAATGAATCTCCAGCAGCCTCCTGCCCCAGGCTGTCCCCCGGGAGCAGCCCTGCTCCAGGCTGTGACTGCCACCTGCACAGCCAAAGGACCCAGAGCCGGTGTTACACACCACGGCTGTGCCTGGCACAGAGACACCAGTGGCCACACAAGTGGCCATGGCACTGTCCACACACAGTCCCTGCTGCTGCTCCCCCAGCCGCTGGCACCAACTCCCAGCCACCCACTCCTAAAGCCACGGGGCCCACTGGGACACTGCGGGGGCTCGTGGAAGCCAGCGGCCATTGTGACACAGCGGGGCTGCACAGAGCCCACGGTGCTTTGTGACCCGTGGCTCCCAGGAGAGCCTTTGTGATGCTGGGGAACTACAAGGAAGCCTGGCTCCTCTGTGACACCACCACAGAAGCTCAGGGGAGCCCTTGAGACTGTGCTGATGCTATTGAACCTGATGCAACCCTGCCTCCTCTGTGACACCACAGAAGCTCTTGGAGCCCTGGAGACCGTGCTGATGCTATGGAACCTGATGCAACCCTGCCTCCTCTGTGACACCACAGAACCTCTGGGAGCCCTGGAGACCGTGCTGATGCTATGGAACCTGATGCAACCCTGCCTCCACTGTGACACCACAGAAGCTCAGGGAGCCCTGGAGACTGTGGTGATGCTATGGAACCTGATGCAACCCTGCCTCCACTGTGACACCACAGAACCTCTGGGAGCCCTGGAGACCGTGCTGATGCTATGGAACCTGATGCAACCCTGCCTCCACTGTGACACCACAGAAGCTCGGGGAGCTCTGCAGACCGTGGGGATGCTGGCGAAGCTGACGGAACCCTGGGCACCACAGTGACGCTATGGAACCTGGTGGAACCGAGGGGCCACAGTGACACTGTGGGGCCTTTTGGAAGCAACAGGACCCTGGTGGGAAGCCACGGGATGATTAATCCTGCACGAACCTGCTCCAGGTGGGCTCCTCTCTCCCGGCTTCCACAGGTGCTGCTAGGATCCCACTCCGGCACTGGCTTGGCACGGGCTCACGGCTTCCTTTGGCAATGGCTCTGCTCCAGGATGGCATGCTGCAGAGAATGCAGGTAGATTTTGTGCTCACTCCTGGCATGCAGCTGGACAATAAAGCCTGATCCAGCCCCCCCTCAGCATATGTCCGGCTCTGGCATTGGGGCGGGGCAACTTTGGGAGCAGCCCCAGCCCTGCTCCTGCTCCCGGCTGGGCACCCAGCTGCTGGGACACAGGTGTGTCCTGATGCCACCGTCTACTCCTTTGAGAAGGGGAGGACAGAGTGCATCAGGGAGTTTGGTGTGGCTTACATGCGGCAAGGAGAAGGTGCAGCCCCAAACTGGCTTTCACTTCTAGAACCTTTTGCTATTGCGGGAGCAGCTGCTGGAGCTTTTCAACCGAGCTGCAAGAGTGAAAAGTGTGATGGCATGTCTATCTGAGAAGGAAGGTTCGGTGCCGCAGCCTGTTGTGCACAATTTATATGCTGATAAGAGAAGGGGGTGCTTTTGGAACGTTTTCCTTCCTGACACTTCTGTCTCTGTGAGCTTTAGCTGCTTGGACTCAGGGATACCGAAGGTATGTGAAAGTGACTGGGATGCGAGAATCATGTTGCACAGGGAACAGGGAAGGTCAGCAAATGTTTCCTGTCCTGGCACATCTCTCAGTCTGAACTGCAGCTGCAGATGCTTCACTTCCGCCAAGGACTCTGCCACCTTGAGAGAAGGATGCGCTCTATGGAGTTGAGAAAGAAAGTGCGTCTCACTAGCTTCTTTCCTCTACTTCATAGACAGCAAAGGGGCTATGAAAGGCAGCACTGGCTTTTTGTTCTAGGACTTCTTCTTTACAAGCAGCTGCTGGATGTTTGGAAGGGGGTTTGGGATATGCAAAAATGAGAGGCTAAGATGGTAAGAGGGTAAGATGGAAGTCATCTGGCAAAAGCAGAGCTCACAAAAGGGCCAGCTGAGAAAGCTCTTGCTGCCTACAACTTCAACTGCACCCCTCAAAGCAGCAGCACACACGCTGCTCTCGGCACTTTCCTTCTCAGCTCTACGCACCATCCTAAGCCTTGCCTCTCCCACACTCAGGATCCAAAGACAACGGCACCAGGGACTGCTCACACACTAAAGGCACCAGGACAAAAGGCTCACCAGCTTGGCCTTTGCATTCCCGCTGACAGCTCCACAGCTTGAACCCAGAGAACTGCCTGCTGCCAACAGCCTTTCCAATCACTCTGAGCACCTCATGACAAGGAGTGTGGGGAATGAATCTCCAGCAGCCTCCTGCCCCAGGCTGTCCCCCGGGAGCAGCCCTGCTCCAGGCCGTGACTGCCACCTGCACAGCCAAAGGACCCAGAGCCGGTGTTACACACCACGGCTGTGCCTGGCACAGAGACACCAGTGGCCACACAAGTGGCCATGGCACTGTCCACACACAGTCCCTGCTGCTGCTCCCCCAGCCGCTGGCACCAACTCCCAGCCACCCACTCCTAAAGCCACGGGGCCCACTGGGACACTGCGGGGGCTCGTGGAAGCCAGCGGCCATTGTGACACAGCGGGGCTGCACAGAGCCCACGGTGCTTTGTGACCCGTGGCTCCCAGGAGAGCCTTTGTGATGCTGGGGAACTACAAGGAAGCCTGGCTCCTCTGTGACACCACCACAGAAGCTCAGGGGAGCCCTGGAGACCGTGCTGATGCTATGGAACCTGATGCAACCCTGCCTCCTCTGTGACACCACCACAGAACCTCTGGGAGCCCTGGAGACCGTGCTGATGCTATGGAACCTGATGCAACCCTGCCTCCACTGTGACACCACAGAAGCTCAGGGAGCCCTGGAGACTGTGGTGATGCTATGGAACCTGATGCAACCCTGCCTCCACTGTGACACCACAGAACCTCTGGGAGCCCTGGAGACCGTGCTGATGCTATGGAACCTGATGCAACCCTGCCTCCACTGTGACACCACAGAAGCTCGGGGAGCTCTGCAGACCGTGGGGATGCTGGCGAAGCTGACGGAACCCTGGGCACCACAGTGACGCTATGGAACCTGGTGGAACCGAGGGGCCACAGTGACACTGTGGGGCCTTTTGGAAGCAACAGGACCCTGGTGGGAAGCCACGGGATGATTAATCCTGCACGAACCTGCTCCAGGTGGGCTCCTCTCTCCCGGCTTCCACAGGTGCTGCTAGGATCCCACTCCGGCACTGGCTTGGCACGGGCTCACGGCTTCCTTTGGCAATGGCTCTGCTCCAGGATGGCATGCTGCAGAGAATGCAGGTAGATTTTGTGCTCACTCCTGGCATGCAGCTGGACAATAAAGCCTGATCCAGCCCCCCCTCAGCATATGTCCGGCTCTGGCATTGGGGCGGGGCAACTTTGGGAGCAGCCCCAGCCCTGCTCCTGCTCCCGGCTGGGCACCCAGCTGCTGGGACACAGGTGTGTCCTGATGCCACCGTCTACTCCTTTGAGAAGGGGAGGACAGAGTGCATCAGGGAGTTTGGTGTGGCTTACATGCGGCAAGGAGAAGGTGCAGCCCCAAACTGGCTTTCACTTCTAGAACCTTTTGCTATTGCGGGAGCAGCTGCTGGAGCTTTTCAACCGAGCTGCAAGAGTGAAAAGTGTGATGGCATGTCTATCTGAGAAGGAAGGTTCGGTGCCGCAGCCTGTTGTGCACAATTTATATGCTGATAAGAGAAGGGGGTGCTTTTGGAACGTTTTCCTTCCTGACACTTCTGTCTCTGTGAGCTTTAGCTGCTTGGACTCAGGGATACCGAAGGTATGTGAAAGTGACTGGGATGCGAGAATCATGTTGCACAGGGAACAGGGAAGGTCAGCAAATGTTTCCTGTCCTGGCACATCTCTCAGTCTGAACTGCAGCTGCAGATGCTTCACTTCCGCCAAGGACTCTGCCACCTTGAGAGAAGGATGCGCTCTATGGAGTTGAGAAAGAAAGTGCGTCTCACTAGCTTCTTTCCTCTACTTCATAGACAGCAAAGGGGCTATGAAAGGCAGCACTGGCTTTTTGTTCTAGGACTTCTTCTTTACAAGCAGCTGCTGGATGTTTGGAAGGGGGTTTGGGATATGCAAAAATGAGAGGCTAAGATGGTAAGAGGGTAAGATGGAAGTCATCTGGCAAAAGCAGAGCTCACAAAAGGGCCAGCTGAGAAAGCTCTTGCTGCCTACAACTTCAACTGCACCCCTCAAAGCAGCAGCACACACGCTGCTCTCGGCACTTTCCTTCTCAGCTCTACGCACCATCCTAAGCCTTGCCTCTCCCACACTCAGGATCCAAAGACAACGGCACCAGGGACTGCTCACACACTAAAGGCACCAGGACAAAAGGCTCACCAGCTTGGCCTTTGCATTCCCGCTGACAGCTCCACAGCTTGAACCCAGAGAACTGCCTGCTGCCAACAGCCTTTCCAATCACTCTGAGCACCTCATGACAAGGAGTGTGGGGAATGAATCTCCAGCAGCCTCCTGCCCCAGGCTGTCCCCCGGGAGCAGCCCTGCTCCAGGCCGTGACTGCCACCTGCACAGCCAAAGGACCCAGAGCCGGTGTTACACACCACGGCTGTGCCTGGCACAGAGACACCAGTGGCCACACAAGTGGCCATGGCACTGTCCACACACAGTCCCTGCTGCTGCTCCCCCAGCCGCTGGCACCAACTCCCAGCCACCCACTCCTAAAGCCACGGGGCCCACTGGGACACTGCGGGGGCTCGTGGAAGCCAGCGGCCATTGTGACACAGCAGGGCTGCACAGAGCCCACGGTGCTTTGTGACCGGTGGCTCCCAGGAGAGCCTTTGTGATGCTGGGGAACTACAAGGAAGCCTGGCTCCTCTGTGACACCACCACAGAAGCTCAGGGGAGCCCTGGAGACCGTGCTGATGCTATGGAACCTGATGCAACCCTGCCTCCTCTGTGACACCACAGAACCTCTGGGAGCCCTGGAGACCGTGCTGATGCTATGGAACCTGATGCAACCCTGCCTCCACTGTGACACCACAGAAGCTCAGGGAGCCCTGGAGACTGTGGTGATGCTATGGAACCTGATGCAACCCTGCCTCCACTGTGACACCACAGAACCTCTGGGAGCCCTGGAGACCGTGCTGATGCTATGGAACCTGATGCAACCCTGCCTCCACTGTGACACCACAGAAGCTCGGGGAGCTCTGCAGACCGTGGGGATGCTGGCGAAGCTGACGGAACCCTGGGCACCACAGTGACGCTATGGAACCTGGTGGAACCGAGGGGCCACAGTGACACTGTGGGGCCTTTTGGAAGCAACAGGACCCTGGTGGGAAGCCACGGGATGATTAATCCTGCACGAACCTGCTCCAGGTGGGCTCCTCTCTCCCGGCTTCCACAGGTGCTGCTAGGATCCCACTCCGGCACTGGCTTGGCACGGGCTCACGGCTTCCTTTGGCAATGGCTCTGCTCCAGGATGGCATGCTGCAGAGAATGCAGGTAGATTTTGTGCTCACTCCTGGCATGCAGCTGGACAATAAAGCCTGATCCAGCCCCCCCTCAGCATATGTCCGGCTCTGGCATTGGGGCGGGGCAACTTTGGGAGCAGCCCCAGCCCTGCTCCTGCTCCCGGCTGGGCACCCAGCTGCTGGGACACAGGTGTGTCCTGATGCCACCGTCTACTCCTTTGAGAAGGGGAGGACAGAGTGCATCAGGGAGTTTGGTGTGGCTTACATGCGGCAAGGAGAAGGTGCAGCCCCAAACTGGCTTTCACTTCTAGAACCTTTTGCTATTGCGGGAGCAGCTGCTGGAGCTTTTCAACCGAGCTGCAAGAGTGAAAAGTGTGATGGCATGTCTATCTGAGAAGGAAGGTTCGGTGCCGCAGCCTGTTGTGCACAATTTATATGCTGATAAGAGAAGGGGGTGCTTTTGGAACGTTTTCCTTCCTGACACTTCTGTCTCTGTGAGCTTTAGCTGCTTGGACTCAGGGATACCGAAGGTATGTGAAAGTGACTGGGATGCGAGAATCATGTTGCACAGGGAACAGGGAAGGTCAGCAAATGTTTCCTGTCCTGGCACATCTCTCAGTCTGAACTGCAGCTGCAGATGCTTCACTTCCGCCAAGGACTCTGCCACCTTGAGAGAAGGATGCGCTCTATGGAGTTGAGAAAGAAAGTGCGTCTCACTAGCTTCTTTCCTCTACTTCATAGACAGCAAAGGGGCTATGAAAGGCAGCACTGGCTTTTTGTTCTAGGACTTCTTCTTTACAAGCAGCTGCTGGATGTTTGGAAGGGGGTTTGGGATATGCAAAAATGAGAGGCTAAGATGGTAAGAGGGTAAGATGGAAGTCATCTGGCAAAAGCAGAGCTCACAAAAGGGCCAGCTGAGAAAGCTCTTGCTGCCTACAACTTCAACTGCACCCCTCAAAGCAGCAGCACACACGCTGCTCTCGGCACTTTCCTTCTCAGCTCTACGCACCATCCTAAGCCTTGCCTCTCCCACACTCAGGATCCAAAGACAACGGCACCAGGGACTGCTCACACACTAAAGGCACCAGGACAAAAGGCTCACCAGCTTGGCCTTTGCATTCCCGCTGACAGCTCCACAGCTTGAACCCAGAGAACTGCCTGCTGCCAACAGCCTTTCCAATCACTCTGAGCACCTCATGACAAGGAGTGTGGGGAATGAATCTCCAGCAGCCTCCTGCCCCAGGCTGTCCCCCGGGAGCAGCCCTGCTCCAGGCCGTGACTGCCACCTGCACAGCCAAAGGACCCAGAGCCGGTGTTACACACCACGGCTGTGCCTGGCACAGAGACACCAGTGGCCACACAAGTGGCCATGGCACTGTCCACACACAGTCCCTGCTGCTGCTCCCCCAGCCGCTGGCACCAACTCCCAGCCACCCACTCCTAAAGCCACGGGGCCCACTGGGACACTGCGGGGGCTCGTGGAAGCCAGCGGCCATTGTGACACAGCGGGGCTGCACAGAGCCCACGGTGCTTTGTGACCCGTGGCTCCCAGGAGAGCCTTTGTGATGCTGGGGAACTACAAGGAAGCCTGGCTCCTCTGTGACACCACCACAGAAGCTCAGGGGAGCCCTGGAGACCGTGCTGATGCTATGGAACCTGATGCAACCCTGCCTCCTCTGTGACACCACCACAGAACCTCTGGGAGCCCTGGAGACCGTGCTGATGCTATGGAACCTGATGCAACCCTGCCTCCACTGTGACACCACAGAAGCTCAGGGAGCCCTGGAGACTGTGGTGATGCTATGGAACCTGATGCAACCCTGCCTCCACTGTGACACCACAGAACCTCTGGGAGCCCTGGAGACCGTGCTGATGCTATGGAACCTGATGCAACCCTGCCTCCACTGTGACACCACAGAAGCTCGGGGAGCTCTGCAGACCGTGGGGATGCTGGCGAAGCTGACGGAACCCTGGGCACCACAGTGACGCTATGGAACCTGGTGGAACCGAGGGGCCACAGTGACACTGTGGGGCCTTTTGGAAGCAACAGGACCCTGGTGGGAAGCCACGGGATGATTAATCCTGCACGAACCTGCTCCAGGTGGGCTCCTCTCTCCCGGCTTCCACAGGTGCTGCTAGGATCCCACTCCGGCACTGGCTTGGCACGGGCTCACGGCTTCCTTTGGCAATGGCTCTGCTCCAGGATGGCATGCTGCAGAGAATGCAGGTAGATTTTGTGCTCACTCCTGGCATGCAGCTGGACAATAAAGCCTGATCCAGCCCCCCCTCAGCATATGTCCGGCTCTGGCATTGGGGCGGGGCAACTTTGGGAGCAGCCCCAGCCCTGCTCCTGCTCCCGGCTGGGCACCCAGCTGCTGGGACACAGGTGTGTCCTGATGCCACCGTCTACTCCTTTGAGAAGGGGAGGACAGAGTGCATCAGGGAGTTTGGTGTGGCTTACATGCGGCAAGGAGAAGGTGCAGCCCCAAACTGGCTTTCACTTCTAGAACCTTTTGCTATTGCGGGAGCAGCTGCTGGAGCTTTTCAACCGAGCTGCAAGAGTGAAAAGTGTGATGGCATGTCTATCTGAGAAGGAAGGTTCGGTGCCGCAGCCTGTTGTGCACAATTTATATGCTGATAAGAGAAGGGGGTGCTTTTGGAACGTTTTCCTTCCTGACACTTCTGTCTCTGTGAGCTTTAGCTGCTTGGACTCAGGGATACCGAAGGTATGTGAAAGTGACTGGGATGCGAGAATCATGTTGCACAGGGAACAGGGAAGGTCAGCAAATGTTTCCTGTCCTGGCACATCTCTCAGTCTGAACTGCAGCTGCAGATGCTTCACTTCCGCCAAGGACTCTGCCACCTTGAGAGAAGGATGCGCTCTATGGAGTTGAGAAAGAAAGTGCGTCTCACTAGCTTCTTTCCTCTACTTCATAGACAGCAAAGGGGCTATGAAAGGCAGCACTGGCTTTTTGTTCTAGGACTTCTTCTTTACAAGCAGCTGCTGGATGTTTGGAAGGGGGTTTGGGATATGCAAAAATGAGAGGCTAAGATGGTAAGAGGGTAAGATGGAAGTCATCTGGCAAAAGCAGAGCTCACAAAAGGGCCAGCTGAGAAAGCTCTTGCTGCCTACAACTTCAACTGCACCCCTCAAAGCAGCAGCACACACGCTGCTCTCGGCACTTTCCTTCTCAGCTCTACGCACCATCCTAAGCCTTGCCTCTCCCACACTCAGGATCCAAAGACAACGGCACCAGGGACTGCTCACACACTAAAGGCACCAGGACAAAAGGCTCACCAGCTTGGCCTTTGCATTCCCGCTGACAGCTCCACAGCTTGAACCCAGAGAACTGCCTGCTGCCAACAGCCTTTCCAATCACTCTGAGCACCTCATGACAAGGAGTGTGGGGAATGAATCTCCAGCAGCCTCCTGCCCCAGGCTGTCCCCCGGGAGCAGCCCTGCTCCAGGCCGTGACTGCCACCTGCACAGCCAAAGGACCCAGAGCCGGTGTTACACACCACGGCTGTGCCTGGCACAGAGACACCAGTGGCCACACAAGTGGCCATGGCACTGTCCACACACAGTCCCTGCTGCTGCTCCCCCAGCCGCTGGCACCAACTCCCAGCCACCCACTCCTAAAGCCACGGGGCCCACTGGGACACTGCGGGGGCTCGTGGAAGCCAGCGGCCATTGTGACACAGCAGGGCTGCACAGAGCCCACGGTGCTTTGTGACCGGTGGCTCCCAGGAGAGCCTTTGTGATGCTGGGGAACTACAAGGAAGCCTGGCTCCTCTGTGACACCACCACAGAAGCTCAGGGGAGCCCTGGAGACCGTGCTGATGCTATGGAACCTGATGCAACCCTGCCTCCTCTGTGACACCACAGAACCTCTGGGAGCCCTGGAGACCGTGCTGATGCTATGGAACCTGATGCAACCCTGCCTCCACTGTGACACCACAGAAGCTCAGGGAGCCCTGGAGACTGTGGTGATGCTATGGAACCTGATGCAACCCTGCCTCCACTGTGACACCACAGAACCTCTGGGAGCCCTGGAGACCGTGCTGATGCTATGGAACCTGATGCAACCCTGCCTCCACTGTGACACCACAGAAGCTCGGGGAGCTCTGCAGACCGTGGGGATGCTGGCGAAGCTGACGGAACCCTGGGCACCACAGTGACGCTATGGAACCTGGTGGAACCGAGGGGCCACAGTGACACTGTGGGGCCTTTTGGAAGCAACAGGACCCTGGTGGGAAGCCACGGGATGATTAATCCTGCACGAACCTGCTCCAGGTGGGCTCCTCTCTCCCGGCTTCCACAGGTGCTGCTAGGATCCCACTCCGGCACTGGCTTGGCACGGGCTCACGGCTTCCTTTGGCAATGGCTCTGCTCCAGGATGGCATGCTGCAGAGAATGCAGGTAGATTTTGTGCTCACTCCTGGCATGCAGCTGGACAATAAAGCCTGATCCAGCCCCCCCTCAGCATATGTCCGGCTCTGGCATTGGGGCGGGGCAACTTTGGGAGCAGCCCCAGCCCTGCTCCTGCTCCCGGCTGGGCACCCAGCTGCTGGGACACAGGTGTGTCCTGATGCCACCGTCTACTCCTTTGAGAAGGGGAGGACAGAGTGCATCAGGGAGTTTGGTGTGGCTTACATGCGGCAAGGAGAAGGTGCAGCCCCAAACTGGCTTTCACTTCTAGAACCTTTTGCTATTGCGGGAGCAGCTGCTGGAGCTTTTCAACCGAGCTGCAAGAGTGAAAAGTGTGATGGCATGTCTATCTGAGAAGGAAGGTTCGGTGCCGCAGCCTGTTGTGCACAATTTATATGCTGATAAGAGAAGGGGGTGCTTTTGGAACGTTTTCCTTCCTGACACTTCTGTCTCTGTGAGCTTTAGCTGCTTGGACTCAGGGATACCGAAGGTATGTGAAAGTGACTGGGATGCGAGAATCATGTTGCACAGGGAACAGGGAAGGTCAGCAAATGTTTCCTGTCCTGGCACATCTCTCAGTCTGAACTGCAGCTGCAGATGCTTCACTTCCGCCAAGGACTCTGCCACCTTGAGAGAAGGATGCGCTCTATGGAGTTGAGAAAGAAAGTGCGTCTCACTAGCTTCTTTCCTCTACTTCATAGACAGCAAAGGGGCTATGAAAGGCAGCACTGGCTTTTTGTTCTAGGACTTCTTCTTTACAAGCAGCTGCTGGATGTTTGGAAGGGGGTTTGGGATATGCAAAAATGAGAGGCTAAGATGGTAAGAGGGTAAGATGGAAGTCATCTGGCAAAAGCAGAGCTCACAAAAGGGCCAGCTGAGAAAGCTCTTGCTGCCTACAACTTCAACTGCACCCCTCAAAGCAGCAGCACACACGCTGCTCTCGGCACTTTCCTTCTCAGCTCTACGCACCATCCTAAGCCTTGCCTCTCCCACACTCAGGATCCAAAGACAACGGCACCAGGGACTGCTCACACACTAAAGGCACCAGGACAAAAGGCTCACCAGCTTGGCCTTTGCATTCCCGCTGACAGCTCCACAGCTTGAACCCAGAGAACTGCCTGCTGCCAACAGCCTTTCCAATCACTCTGAGCACCTCATGACAAGGAGTGTGGGGAATGAATCTCCAGCAGCCTCCTGCCCCAGGCTGTCCCCCGGGAGCAGCCCTGCTCCAGGCTGTGACTGCCACCTGCACAGCCAAAGGACCCAGAGCCGGTGTTACACACCACGGCTGTGCCTGGCACAGAGACACCAGTGGCCACACAAGTGGCCATGGCACTGTCCACACACAGTCCCTGCTGCTGCTCCCCCAGCCGCTGGCACCAACTCCCAGCCACCCACTCCTAAAGCCACGGGGCCCACTGGGACACTGCGGGGGCTCGTGGAAGCCAGCGGCCATTGTGACACAGCGGGGCTGCACAGAGCCCACGGTGCTTTGTGACCCGTGGCTCCCAGGAGAGCCTTTGTGATGCTGGGGAACTACAAGGAAGCCTGGCTCCTCTGTGACACCACCACAGAAGCTCAGGGGAGCCCTTGAGACTGTGCTGATGCTATTGAACCTGATGCAACCCTGCCTCCTCTGTGACACCACAGAAGCTCTTGGAGCCCTGGAGACCGTGCTGATGCTATGGAACCTGATGCAACCCTGCCTCCTCTGTGACACCACAGAACCTCTGGGAGCCCTGGAGACCGTGCTGATGCTATGGAACCTGATGCAACCCTGCCTCCACTGTGACACCACAGAAGCTCAGGGAGCCCTGGAGACTGTGGTGATGCTATGGAACCTGATGCAACCCTGCCTCCACTGTGACACCACAGAACCTCTGGGAGCCCTGGAGACCGTGCTGATGCTATGGAACCTGATGCAACCCTGCCTCCACTGTGACACCACAGAAGCTCGGGGAGCTCTGCAGACCGTGGGGATGCTGGCGAAGCTGACGGAACCCTGAGCACCACAGTGACGCTATGGAACCTGGTGGAACCGAGGGGCCACAGTGACACTGTGGGGCCTTTTGGAAGCAACAGGACCCTGGTGGGAAGCCACGGGATGATTAATCCTGCACGAACCTGCTCCAGGTGGGCTCCTCTCTCCCGGCTTCCACAGGTGCTGCTAGGATCCCACTCCGGCACTGGCTTGGCACGGGCTCACGGCTTCCTTTGGCAATGGCTCTGCTCCAGGATGGCATGCTGCAGAGAATGCAGGTAGATTTTGTGCTCACTCCTGGCATGCAGCTGGACAATAAAGCCTGATCCAGCCCCCCCTCAGCATATGTCCGGCTCTGGCATTGGGGCGGGGCAACTTTGGGAGCAGCCCCAGCCCTGCTCCTGCTCCCGGCTGGGCACCCAGCTGCTGGGACACAGGTGTGTCCTGATGCCACCGTCTACTCCTTTGAGAAGGGGAGGACAGAGTGCATCAGGGAGTTTGGTGTGGCTTACATGCGGCAAGGAGAAGGTGCAGCCCCAAACTGGCTTTCACTTCTAGAACCTTTTGCTATTGCGGGAGCAGCTGCTGGAGCTTTTCAACCGAGCTGCAAGAGTGAAAAGTGTGATGGCATGTCTATCTGAGAAGGAAGGTTCGGTGCCGCAGCCTGTTGTGCACAATTTATATGCTGATAAGAGAAGGGGGTGCTTTTGGAACGTTTTCCTTCCTGACACTTCTGTCTCTGTGAGCTTTAGCTGCTTGGACTCAGGGATACCGAAGGTATGTGAAAGTGACTGGGATGCGAGAATCATGTTGCACAGGGAACAGGGAAGGTCAGCAAATGTTTCCTGTCCTGGCACATCTCTCAGTCTGAACTGCAGCTGCAGATGCTTCACTTCCGCCAAGG
Source organism: Aphelocoma coerulescens (assembly GCF_041296385.1). Classification (NCBI taxonomy): domain Eukaryota; kingdom Metazoa; phylum Chordata; class Aves; order Passeriformes; family Corvidae; genus Aphelocoma; species Aphelocoma coerulescens. The sequence continues at coordinate 23,199 of NW_027183874.1, forward strand.
ACTCTGCCACCTTGAGAGAAGGATGCGCTCTATGGAGTTGAGAAAGAAAGTGCGTCTCACTAGCTTCTTTCCTCTACTTCATAGACAGCAAAGGGGCTATGAAAGGCAGCACTGGCTTTTTGTTCTAGGACTTCTTCTTTACAAGCAGCTGCTGGATGTTTGGAAGGGGGTTTGGGATATGCAAAAATGAGAGGCTAAGATGGTAAGAGGGTAAGATGGAAGTCATCTGGCAAAAGCAGAGCTCACAAAAGGGCCAGCTGAGAAAGCTCTTGCTGCCTACAACTTCAACTGCACCCCTCAAAGCAGCAGCACACACGCTGCTCTCGGCACTTTCCTTCTCAGCTCTACGCACCATCCTAAGCCTTGCCTCTCCCACACTCAGGATCCAAAGACAACGGCACCAGGGACTGCTCACACACTAAAGGCACCAGGACAAAAGGCTCACCAGCTTGGCCTTTGCATTCCCGCTGACAGCTCCACAGCTTGAACCCAGAGAACTGCCTGCTGCCAACAGCCTTTCCAATCACTCTGAGCACCTCATGACAAGGAGTGTGGGGGAATGAATCTCCAGCAGCCTCCTGCCCCAGGCTGTCCCCCGGGAGCAGCCCTGCTCCAGGCCGTGACTGCCACCTGCACAGCCAAAGGACCCAGAGCCGGTGTTACACACCACGGCTGTGCCTGGCACAGAGACACCAGTGGCCACACAAGTGGCCATGGCACTGTCCACACACAGTCCCTGCTGCTGCTCCCCCAGCCGCTGGCACCAACTCCCAGCCACCCACTCCTAAAGCCACGGGGCCCACTGGGACACTGCGGGGGCTCGTGGAAGCCAGCGGCCATTGTGACACAGCGGGGCTGCACAGAGCCCACGGTGCTTTGTGACCCGTGGCTCCCAGGAGAGCCTTTGTGATGCTGTGGAACTACAAGGAAGCCTGGCTCCTCTGTGACACCACCACAGAAGCTCAGGGGAGCCCTGGAGACCGTGCTGATGCTATGGAACCTGATGCAACCCTGCCTCCTCTGTGACACCACCACAGAACCTCTGGGAGCCCTGGAGACCGTGCTGATGCTATGGAACCTGATGCAACCCTGCCTCCACTGTGACACCACAGAAGCTCAGGGAGCCCTGGAGACTGTGGTGATGCTATGGAACCTGATGCAACCCTGCCTCCACTGTGACACCACAGAACCTCTGGGAGCCCTGGAGACCGTGCTGATGCTATGGAACCTGATGCAACCCTGCCTCCACTGTGACACCACAGAAGCTCGGGGAGCTCTGCAGACCGTGGGGATGCTGGCGAAGCTGACGGAACCCTGGGCACCACAGTGACGCTATGGAACCTGGTGGAACCGAGGGGCCACAGTGACACTGTGGGGCCTTTTGGAAGCAACAGGACCCTGGTGGGAAGCCACGGGATGATTAATCCTGCACGAACCTGCTCCAGGTGGGCTCCTCTCTCCCGGCTTCCACAGGTGCTGCTAGGATCCCACTCCGGCACTGGCTTGGCACGGGCTCACGGCTTCCTTTGGCAATGGCTCTGCTCCAGGATGGCATGCTGCAGAGAATGCAGGTAGATTTTGTGCTCACTCCTGGCATGCAGCTGGACAATAAAGCCTGATCCAGCCCCCCCTCAGCATATGTCCGGCTCTGGCATTGGGGCGGGGCAACTTTGGGAGCAGCCCCAGCCCTGCTCCTGCTCCCGGCTGGGCACCCAGCTGCTGGGACACAGGTGTGTCCTGATGCCACCGTCTACTCCTTTGAGAAGGGGAGGACAGAGTGCATCAGGGAGTTTGGTGTGGCTTACATGCGGCAAGGAGAAGGTGCAGCCCCAAACTGGCTTTCACTTCTAGAACCTTTTGCTATTGCGGGAGCAGCTGCTGGAGCTTTTCAACCGAGCTGCAAGAGTGAAAAGTGTGATGGCATGTCTATCTGAGAAGGAAGGTTCGGTGCCGCAGCCTGTTGTGCACAATTTATATGCTGATAAGAGAAGGGGGTGCTTTTGGAACGTTTTCCTTCCTGACACTTCTGTCTCTGTGAGCTTTAGCTGCTTGGACTCAGGGATACCGAAGGTATGTGAAAGTGACTGGGATGCGAGAATCATGTTGCACAGGGAACAGGGAAGGTCAGCAAATGTTTCCTGTCCTGGCACATCTCTCAGTCTGAACTGCAGCTGCAGATGCTTCACTTCCGCCAAGGACTCTGCCACCTTGAGAGAAGGATGCGCTCTATGGAGTTGAGAAAGAAAGTGCGTCTCACTAGCTTCTTTCCTCTACTTCATAGACAGCAAAGGGGCTATGAAAGGCAGCACTGGCTTTTTGTTCTAGGACTTCTTCTTTACAAGCAGCTGCTGGATGTTTGGAAGGGGGTTTGGGATATGCAAAAATGAGAGGCTAAGATGGTAAGAGGGTAAGATGGAAGTCATCTGGCAAAAGCAGAGCTCACAAAAGGGCCAGCTGAGAAAGCTCTTGCTGCCTACAACTTCAACTGCACCCCTCAAAGCAGCAGCACACACGCTGCTCTCGGCACTTTCCTTCTCAGCTCTACGCACCATCCTAAGCCTTGCCTCTCCCACACTCAGGATCCAAAGACAACGGCACCAGGGACTGCTCACACACTAAAGGCACCAGGACAAAAGGCTCACCAGCTTGGCCTTTGCATTCCCGCTGACAGCTCCACAGCTTGAACCCAGAGAACTGCCTGCTGCCAACAGCCTTTCCAATCACTCTGAGCACCTCATGACAAGGAGTGTGGGGGAATGAATCTCCAGCAGCCTCCTGCCCCAGGCTGTCCCCCGGGAGCAGCCCTGCTCCAGGCCGTGACTGCCACCTGCACAGCCAAAGGACCCAGAGCCGGTGTTACACACCACGGCTGTGCCTGGCACAGAGACACCAGTGGCCACACAAGTGGCCATGGCACTGTCCACACACAGTCCCTGCTGCTGCTCCCCCAGCCGCTGGCACCAACTCCCAGCCACCCACTCCTAAAGCCACGGGGCCCACTGGGACACTGCGGGGGCTCGTGGAAGCCAGCGGCCATTGTGACACAGCGGGGCTGCACAGAGCCCACGGTGCTTTGTGACCGGTGGCTCCCAGGAGAGCCTTTGTGATGCTGGGGAACTACAAGGAAGCCTGGCTCCTCTGTGACACCACCACAGAAGCTCAGGGGAGCCCTGGAGACCGTGCTGATGCTATGGAACCTGATGCAACCCTGCCTCCTCTGTGACACCACAGAAGCTCTTGGAGCCCTGGAGACCGTGGTGATGCTATGGAACCTGATGCAACCCTGCCTCCACTGTGACACCACAGAAGCTCAGGGAGCCCTGGAGACTGTGGTGATGCTATGGAACCTGATGCAACCCTGCCTCCACTGTGACACCACAGAACCTCTGGGAGCCCTGGAGACCGTGCTGATGCTATGGAACCTGATGCAACCCTGCCTCCACTGTGACACCACAGAAGCTCGGGGAGCTCTGCAGACCGTGGGGATGCTGGCGAAGCTGACGGAACCCTGGGCACCACAGTGACGCTATGGAACCTGGTGGAACCGAGGGCCACAGTGACACTGTGGGGCCTTTTGGAAGCAACAGGACCCTGGTGGGAAGCCACGGGATGATTAATCCTGCACGAACCTGCTCCAGGTGGGCTCCTCTCTCCCGGCTTCCACAGGTGCTGCTAGGATCCCACTCCGGCACTGGCTTGGCACGGGCTCACGGCTTCCTTTGGCAATGGCTCTGCTCCAGGATGGCATGCTGCAGAGAATGCAGGTAGATTTTGTGCTCACTCCTGGCATGCAGCTGGACAATAAAGCCTGATCCAGCCCCCCCTCAGCATATGTCCGGCTCTGGCATTGGGGCGGGGCAACTTTGGGAGCAGCCCCAGCCTGCTCCTGCTCCCGGCTGGGCACCCAGCTGCTGGGACACAGGTGTGTCCTGATGCCACTGTCTACTCCTTTGAGAAGGGGAGGACAGAGTGCATCAGGGAGTTTGGTGTGGCTTACATGCGGCAAGGAGAAGGTGCAGCCCCAAACTGGCTTTCACTTCTAGAACCTTTTGCTATTGCGGGAGCAGCTGCTGGAGCTTTTCAACCGAGCTGCAAGAGTGAAAAGTGTGATGGCATGTCTATCTGAGAAGGAAGGTTCGGTGCCGCAGCCTGTTGTGCACAATTTATATGCTGATAAGAGAAGGGGGTGCTTTTGGAACGTTTTCCTTCCTGACACTTCTGTCTCTGTGAGCTTTAGCTGCTTGGACTCAGGGATACCGAAGGTATGTGAAAGTGACTGGGATGCGAGAATCATGTTGCACAGGGAACAGGGAAGGTCAGCAAATGTTTCCTGTCCTGGCACATCTCTCAGTCTGAACTGCAGCTGCAGATGCTTCACTTCCGCCAAGGACTCTGCCACCTTGAGAGAAGGATGCGCTCTATGGAGTTGAGAAAGAAAGTGCGTCTCACTAGCTTCTTTCCTCTACTTCATAGACAGCAAAGGGGCTATGAAAGGCAGCACTGGCTTTTTGTTCTAGGACTTCTTCTTTACAAGCAGCTGCTGGATGTTTGGAAGGGGGTTTGGGATATGCAAAAATGAGAGGCTAAGATGGTAAGAGGGTAAGATGGAAGTCATCTGGCAAAAGCAGAGCTCACAAAAGGGCCAGCTGAGAAAGCTCTTGCTGCCTACAACTTCAACTGCACCCCCTCAAAGCAGCAGCACACACGCTGCTCTCGGCACTTTCCTTCTCAGCTCTACGCACCATCCTAAGCCTTGCCTCTCCCACACTCAGGATCCAAAGACAACGCACCAGGGACTGCTCACACACTAAAGGCACCAGGACAAAAGGCTCACCAGCTTGCCTTTGCATTCCCGCTGACAGCTCCACAGCTTGAACCCAGAGAACTGCCTGCTGCCAACAGCCTTTCCAATCACTCTGAGCACCTCATGACAAGGAGTGTGGGGAATGAATCTCCAGCAGCCTCCTGCCCCAGGCTGTCCCCCGGGAGCAGCCCTGCTCCAGGCTGTGACTGCCACCTGCACAGCCAAAGGACCCAGAGCCGGTGTTACACACCACGGCTGTGCCTGGCACAGAGACACCAGTGGCCACACAAGTGGCCATGGCACTGTCCACACACAGTCCCTGCTGCTGCTCCCCCAGCCGCTGGCACCAACTCCCAGCCACCCACTCCTAAAGCCACGGGGCCCACTGGGACACTGCGGGGGCTCGTGGAAGCCAGCGGCCATTGTGACACAGCGGGGCTGCACAGAGCCCACGGTGCTTTGTGACCCGTGGCTCCCAGGAGAGCCTTTGTGATGCTGGGGAACTACAAGGAAGCCTGGCTCCTCTGTGACACCACCACAGAAGCTCAGGGGAGCCCTTGAGACTGTGCTGATGCTATTGAACCTGATGCAACCCTGCCTCCTCTGTGACAACACAGAAGCTCTTGGAGCCCTGGAGACCGTGCTGATGCTATGGAACCTGATGCAACCCTGCCTCCTCTGTGACACCACAGAACCTCTGGGAGCCCTGGAGACCGTGCTGATGCTATGGAACCTGATGCAACCCTGCCTCCACTGTGACACCACAGAAGCTCAGGGAGCCCTGGAGACTGTGGTGATGCTATGGAACCTGATGCAACCCTGCCTCCACTGTGACACCACAGAACCTCTGGGAGCCCTGGAGACCGTGCTGATGCTATGGAACCTGATGCAACCCTGCCTCCACTGTGACACCACAGAAGCTCGGGGAGCTCTGCAGACCGTGGGGATGCTGGCGAAGCTGACGGAACCCTGGGCACCACAGTGACGCTATGGAACCTGGTGGAACCGAGGGGCCACAGTGACACTGTGGGGCCTTTTGGAAGCAACAGGACCCTGGTGGGAAGCCACGGGATGATTAATCCTGCACGAACCTGCTCCAGGTGGGCTCCTCTCTCCCGGCTTCCACAGGTGCTGCTAGGATCCCACTCCGGCACTGGCTTGGCACGGGCTCACGGCTTCCTTTGGCAATGGCTCTGCTCCAGGATGGCATGCTGCAGAGAATGCAGGTAGATTTTGTGCTCACTCCTGGCATGCAGCTGGACAATAAAGCCTGATCCAGCCCCCCCTCAGCATATGTCCGGCTCTGGCATTGGGCGGGGCAACTTTGGGAGCAGCCCCAGCCCTGCTCCTGCTCCCGGCTGGGCACCCAGCTGCTGGGACACAGGTGTGTCCTGATGCCACCGTCTACTCCTTTGAGAAGGGGAGGACAGAGTGCATCAGGGAGTTTGGTGTGGCTTACATGCGGCAAGGAGAAGGTGCAGCCCCAAACTGGCTTTCACTTCTAGAACCTTTTGCTATTGCGGGAGCAGCTGCTGGAGCTTTTCAACCGAGCTGCAAGAGTGAAAAGTGTGATGGCATGTCTATCTGAGAAGGAAGGTTCGGTGCCGCAGCCTGTTGTGCACAATTTATATGCTGATAAGAGAAGGGGGTGCTTTTGCAACGTTTTCCTTCCTGACACTTCTGTCTCTGTGAGCTTTAGCTGCTTGGACTCAGGGATACCGAAGGTATGTGAAAGTGACTGGGATGCGAGAATCATGTTGCACAGGGAACAGGGAAGGTCAGCAAATGTTTCCTGTCCTGGCACATCTCTCAGTCTGAACTGCAGCTGCAGATGCTTCACTTCCGCCAAGGACTCTGCCACCTTGAGAGAAGGATGCGCTCTATGGAGTTGAGAAAGAAAGTGCGTCTCACTAGCTTCTTTCCTCTACTTCATAGACAGCAAAGGGGCTATGAAAGGCAGCACTGGCTTTTTGTTCTAGGACTTCTTCTTTACAAGCAGCTGCTGGATGTTTGGAAGGGGGTTTGGGATATGCAAAAATGAGAGGCTAAGATGGTAAGAGGGTAAGATGGAAGTCATCTGCAAAAGCAGAGCTCACAAAAGGGCCAGCTGAGAAAGCTCTTGCTGCCTACAACTTCAACTGCACCCCTCAAAGCAGCAGCACACACGCTGCTCTCGGCACTTTCCTTCTCAGCTCTACGCACCATCCTAAGCCTTGCCTCTCCCACACTCAGGATCCAAAGACAACGGCACCAGGGACTGCTCACACACTAAAGGCACCAGGACAAAAGGCTCACCAGCTTGGCCTTTGCATTCCCGCTGACAGCTCCACAGCTTGAACCCAGAGAACTGCCTGCTGCCACAGCCTTTCCAATCACTCTGAGCACCTCATGACAAGGAGTGTGGGGAATGAATCTCCAGCAGCCTCCTGCCCCAGGCTGTCCCCCGGGAGCAGCCCTGCTCCAGGCTGTGACTGCCACCTGCACAGCCAAAGGACCCAGAGCCGGTGTTACACACCACGGCTGTGCCTGGCACAGAGACACCAGTGGCCACACAAGTGGCCATGGCACTGTCCACACACAGTCCCTGCTGCTGCTCCCCCAGCCGCTGGCACCAACTCCCAGCCACCCACTCCTAAAGCCACGGGGCCCACTGGGACACTGCGGGGGCTCGTGGAAGCCAGCGGCCATTGTGACACAGCGGGGCTGCACAGAGCCCACGGTGCTTTGTGACCCGTGGCTCCCAGGAGAGCCTTTGTGATGCTGGGGAACTACAAGGAAGCCTGGCTCCTCTGTGACACCACCACAGAAGCTCAGGGGAGCCCTGGAGACTGTGCTGATGCTATTGAACCTGATGCAACCCTGCCTCCTCTGTGACAACACAGAAGCTCTTGGAGCCCTGGAGACCGTGCTGATGCTATGGAACCTGATGCAACCCTGCCTCCTCTGTGACACCACAGAACTCTGGGAGCCCTGGAGACCGTGCTGATGCTATGGAACCTGATGCAACCCTGCCTCCACTGTGACACCACAGAAGCTCAGGGAGCCCTGGAGACTGTGGTGATGCTATGGAACCTGATGCAACCCTGCCTCCACTGTGACACCACAGAACCTCTGGGAGCCCTGGAGACCGTGCTGATGCTATGGAACCTGATGCAACCCTGCCTCCACTGTGACACCACAGAAGCTCGGGGAGCTCTGCAGACCGTGGGGATGCTGGCGAAGCTGACGGAACCCTGGGCACCACAGTGACGCTATGGAACCTGGTGGAACCGAGGGGCCACAGTGACACTGTGGGGCCTTTTGGAAGCAACAGGACCCTGGTGGGAAGCCACGGGATGATTAATCCTGCACGAACCTGCTCCAGGTGGGCTCCTCTCTCCCGGCTTCCACAGGTGCTGCTAGGATCCCACTCCGGCACTGGCTTGGCACGGGCTCACGGCTTCCTTTGGCAATGGCTCTGCTCCAGGATGGCATGCTGCAGAGAATGCAGGTAGATTTTGTGCTCACTCCTGGCATGCAGCTGGACAATAAAGCCTGATCCAGCCCCCCCTCAGCATATGTCCGGCTCTGGCATTGGGGCGGGGCAACTTTGGGAGCAGCCCCAGCCCTGCTCCTGCTCCCGGCTGGGCACCCAGCTGCTGGGACACAGGTGTGTCCTGATGCCACCGTCTACTCCTTTGAGAAGGGGAGGACAGAGTGCATCAGGGAGTTTGGTGTGGCTTACATGCGGCAAGGAGAAGGTGCAGCCCCAAACTGGCTTTCACTTCTAGAACCTTTTGCTATTGCGGGAGCAGCTGCTGGAGCTTTTCAACCGAGCTGCAAGAGTGAAAAGTGTGATGGCATGTCTATCTGAGAAGGAAGGTTCGGTGCCGCAGCCTGTTGTGCACAATTTATATGCTGATAAGAGAAGGGGGTGCTTTTGGAACGTTTTCCTTCCTGACACTTCTGTCTCTGTGAGCTTTAGCTGCTTGGACTCAGGGATACCGAAGGTATGTGAAAGTGACTGGGATGCGAGAATCATGTTGCACAGGGAACAGGGAAGGTCAGCAAATGTTTCCTGTCCTGGCACATCTCTCAGTCTGAACTGCAGCTGCAGATGCTTCACTTCCGCCAAGGACTCTGCCACCTTGAGAGAAGGATGCGCTCTATGGAGTTGAGAAAGAAAGTGCGTCTCACTAGCTTCTTTCCTCTACTTCATAGACAGCAAAGGGGCTATGAAAGGCAGCACTGGCTTTTTGTTCTAGGACTTCTTCTTTACAAGCAGCTGCTGGATGTTTGGAAGGGGGTTTGGGATATGCAAAAATGAGAGGCTAAGATGGTAAGAGGGTAAGATGGAAGTCATCTGGCAAAAGCAGAGCTCACAAAAGGGCCAGCTGAGAAAGCTCTTGCTGCCTACAACTTCAACTGCACCCCTCAAAGCAGCAGCACACACGCTGCTCTCGGCACTTTCCTTCTCAGCTCTACGCACCATCCTAAGCCTTGCCTCTCCCACACTCAGGATCCAAAGACAACGGCACCAGGGACTGCTCACACACTAAAGGCACCAGGACAAAAGGCTCACCAGCTTGGCCTTTGCATTCCCGCTGACAGCTCCACAGCTTGAACCAGAGAACTGCCTGCTGCCAACAGCCTTTCCAATCACTCTGAGCACCTCATGACAAGGAGTGTGGGGAATGAATCTCCAGCAGCCTCCTGCCCCAGGCTGTCCCCCGGGAGCAGCCCTGCTCCAGGCCGTGACTGCCACCTGCACAGCCAAAGGACCCAGAGCCGGTGTTACACACCACGGCTGTGCCTGGCACAGAGACACCAGTGGCCACACAAGTGGCCATGGCACTGTCCACACACAGTCCCTGCTGCTGCTCCCCCAGCCGCTGGCACCAACTCCCAGCCACCCACTCCTAAAGCCACGGGGCCCACTGGGACACTGCGGGGGCTCGTGGAAGCCAGCGGCCATTGTGACACAGCGGGGCTGCACAGAGCCCACGGTGCTTTGTGACCCGTGGCTCCCAGGAGAGCCTTTGTGATGCTGGGGAACTACAAGGAAGCCTGGCTCCTCTGTGACACCACCACAGAAGCTCAGGGGAGCCCTGGAGACCGTGCTGATGCTATGGAACCTGATGCAACCCTGCCTCCTCTGTGACACCACAGAAGCTCTTGGAGCCCTGGAGACCGTGCTGATGCTATGGAACCTGATGCAACCCTGCCTCCACTGTGACACCACAGAAGCTCAGGGAGCCCTGGAGACTGTGGTGATGCTATGGAACCTGATGCAACCCTGCCTCCACTGTGACACCACAGAACCTCTGGGAGCCCTGGAGACTGTGGTGATGCTATGGAACCTGATGCAACCCTGCCTCCACTGTGACACCACAGAACCTCTGGGAGCCCTGGAGACCGTGCTGATGCTATGGAACCTGATGCAACCCTGCCTCCACTGTGACACCACAGAAGCTCGGGGAGCTCTGCAGACCGTGGGGATGCTGGCGAAGCTGACGGAACCCTGGGCACCACAGTGACGCTATGGAACCTGGTGGAACCGAGGGGCCACAGTGACACTGTGGGGCCTTTTGGAAGCAACAGGACCCTGGTGGGAAGCCACGGGATGATTAATCCTGCACGAACCTGCTCCAGGTGGGCTCCTCTCTCCCAGCTTCCACAGGTGCTGCTAGGATCCCACTCCGGCACTGGCTTGGCACGGGCTCACGGCTTCCTTTGGCAATGGCTCTGCTCCAGGATGGCATGCTGCAGAGAATGCAGGTAGATTTTGTGCTCACTCCTGGCATGCAGCTGGACAATAAAGCCTGATCCAGCCCCCCCTCAGCATATGTCCGGCTCTGGCATTGGGGCGGGGCAACTTTGGGAGCAGCCCCAGCCCTGCTCCTGCTCCCGGCTGGGCACCCAGCTGCTGGGACACAGGTGTGTCCTGATGCCACCGTCTACTCCTTTGAGAAGGGGAGGACAGAGTGCATCAGGGAGTTTGGTGTGGCTTACATGCGGCAAGGAGAAGGTGCAGCCCCAAACTGGCTTTCACTTCTAGAACCTTTTGCTATTGCGGGAGCAGCTGCTGGAGCTTTTCAACCGAGCTGCAAGAGTGAAAAGTGTGATGGCATGTCTATCTGAGAAGGAAGGTTCGGTGCCGCAGCCTGTTGTGCACAATTTATATGCTGATAAGAGAAGGGGGTGCTTTTGCAACGTTTTCCTTCCTGACACTTCTGTCTCTGTGAGCTTTAGCTGCTTGGACTCAGGGATACCGAAGGTATGTGAAAGTGACTGGGATGCGAGAATCATGTTGCACAGGGAACAGGGAAGGTCAGCAAATGTTTCCTGTCCTGGCACATCTCTCAGTCTGAACTGCAGCTGCAGATGCTTCACTTCCGCCAAGGACTCTGCCACCTTGAGAGAAGGATGCGCTCTATGGAGTTGAGAAAGAAAGTGCGTCTCACTAGCTTCTTTCCTCTACTTCATAGACAGCAAAGGGGCTATGAAAGGCAGCACTGGCTTTTTGTTCTAGGACTTCTTCTTTACAAGCAGCTGCTGGATGTTTGGAAGGGGGTTTGGGATATGCAAAAATGAGAGGCTAAGATGGTAAGAGGGTAAGATGGAAGTCATCTGGCAAAAGCAGAGCTCACAAAAGGGCCAGCTGAGAAAGCTCTTGCTGCCTACAACTTCAACTGCACCCCTCAAAGCAGCAGCACACACGCTGCTCTCGGCACTTTCCTTCTCAGCTCTACGCACCATCCTAAGCCTTGCCTCTCCCACACTCAGGATCCAAAGACAACGGCACCAGGGACTGCTCACACACTAAAGGCACCAGGACAAAAGGCTCACCAGCTTGGCCTTTGCATTCCCGCTGACAGCTCCACAGCTTGAACCCAGAGAACTGCCTGCTGCCAACAGCCTTTCCAATCACTCTGAGCACCTCATGACAAGGAGTGTGGGGAATGAATCTCCAGCAGCCTCCTGCCCCAGGCTGTCCCCCGGGAGCAGCCCTGCTCCAGGCTGTGACTGCCACCTGCACAGCCAAAGGACCCAGAGCCGGTGTTACACACCACGGCTGTGCCTGGCACAGAGACACCAGTGGCCACACAAGTGGCCATGGCACTGTCCACACACAGTCCCTGCTGCTGCTCCCCCAGCCGCTGGCACCAACTCCCAGCCACCCACTCCTAAAGCCACGGGGCCCACTGGGACACTGCGGGGGCTCGTGGAAGCCAGCGGCCATTGTGACACAGCGGGGCTGCACAGAGCCCACGGTGCTTTGTGACCCGTGGCTCCCAGGAGAGCCTTTGTGATGCTGGGGAACTACAAGGAAGCCTGGCTCCTCTGTGACACCACCACAGAAGCTCAGGGGAGCCCTTGAGACTGTGCTGATGCTATTGAACCTGATGCAACCCTGCCTCCTCTGTGACAACACAGAAGCTCTTGGAGCCCTGGAGACCGTGCTGATGCTATGGAACCTGATGCAACCCTGCCTCCTCTGTGACACCACAGAACCTCTGGGAGCCCTGGAGACCGTGCTGATGCTATGGAACCTGATGCAACCCTGCCTCCACTGTGACACCACAGAAGCTCAGGGAGCCCTGGAGACTGTGGTGATGCTATGGAACCTGATGCAACCCTGCCTCCACTGTGACACCACAGAACCTCTGGGAGCCCTGGAGACCGTGCTGATGCTATGGAACCTGATGCAACCCTGCCTCCACTGTGACACCACAGAAGCTCGGGGAGCTCTGCAGACCGTGGGGATGCTGGCGAAGCTGACGGAACCCTGGGCACCACAGTGACGCTATGGAACCTGGTGGAACCGAGGGGCCACAGTGACACTGTGGGGCCTTTTGGAAGCAACAGGACCCTGGTGGGAAGCCACGGGATGATTAATCCTGCACGAACCTGCTCCAGGTGGGCTCCTCTCTCCCGGCTTCCACAGGTGCTGCTAGGATCCCACTCCGGCACTGGCTTGGCACGGGCTCACGGCTTCCTTTGGCAATGGCTCTGCTCCAGGATGGCATGCTGCAGAGAATGCAGGTAGATTTTGTGCTCACTCCTGGCATGCAGCTGGACAATAAAGCCTGATCCAGCCCCCCCTCAGCATATGTCCGGCTCTGGCATTGGGGCGGGGCAACTTTGGGAGCAGCCCCAGCCCTGCTCCTGCTCCCGGCTGGGCACCCAGCTGCTGGGACACAGGTGTGTCCTGATGCCACCGTCTACTCCTTTGAGAAGGGGAGGACAGAGTGCATCAGGGAGTTTGGTGTGGCTTACATGCGGCAAGGAGAAGGTGCAGCCCCAAACTGGCTTTCACTTCTAGAACCTTTTGCTATTGCGGGAGCAGCTGCTGGAGCTTTTCAACCGAGCTGCAAGAGTGAAAAGTGTGATGGCATGTCTATCTGAGAAGGAAGGTTCGGTGCCGCAGCCTGTTGTGCACAATTTATATGCTGATAAGAGAAGGGGGTGCTTTTGCAACGTTTTCCTTCCTGACACTTCTGTCTCTGTGAGCTTTAGCTGCTTGGACTCAGGGATACCGAAGGTATGTGAAAGTGACTGGGATGCGAGAATCATGTTGCACAGGGAACAGGGAAGGTCAGCAAATGTTTCCTGTCCTGGCACATCTCTCAGTCTGAACTGCAGCTGCAGATGCTTCACTTCCGCCAAGGACTCTGCCACCTTGAGAGAAGGATGCGCTCTATGGAGTTGAGAAAGAAAGTGCGTCTCACTAGCTTCTTTCCTCTACTTCATAGACAGCAAAGGGGCTATGAAAGGCAGCACTGGCTTTTTGTTCTAGGACTTCTTCTTTACAAGCAGCTGCTGGATGTTTGGAAGGGGGTTTGGGATATGCAAAAATGAGAGGCTAAGATGGTAAGAGGGTAAGATGGAAGTCATCTGGCAAAAGCAGAGCTCACAAAAGGGCCAGCTGAGAAAGCTCTTGCTGCCTACAACTTCAACTGCACCCCTCAAAGCAGCAGCACACACGCTGCTCTCGGCACTTTCCTTCTCAGCTCTACGCACCATCCTAAGCCTTGCCTCTCCCACACTCAGGATCCAAAGACAACGGCACCAGGGACTGCTCACACACTAAAGGCACCAGGACAAAAGGCTCACCAGCTTGGCCTTTGCATTCCCGCTGACAGCTCCACAGCTTGAACCCAGAGAACTGCCTGCTGCCAACAGCCTTTCCAATCACTCTGAGCACCTCATGACAAGGAGTGTGGGGAATGAATCTCCAGCAGCCTCCTGCCCCAGGCTGTCCCCCGGGAGCAGCCCTGCTCCAGGCTGTGACTGCCACCTGCACAGCCAAAGGACCCAGAGCCGGTGTTACACACCACGGCTGTGCCTGGCACAGAGACACCAGTGGCCACACAAGTGGCCATGGCACTGTCCACACACAGTCCCTGCTGCTGCTCCCCCAGCCGCTGGCACCAACTCCCAGCCACCCACTCCTAAAGCCACGGGGCCCACTGGGACACTGCGGGGGCTCGTGGAAGCCAGCGGCCATTGTGACACAGCGGGGCTGCACAGAGCCCACGGTGCTTTGTGACCCGTGGCTCCCAGGAGAGCCTTTGTGATGCTGGGGAACTACAAGGAAGCCTGGCTCCTCTGTGACACCACCACAGAAGCTCAGGGGAGCCCTTGAGACTGTGCTGATGCTATTGAACCTGATGCAACCCTGCCTCCTCTGTGACAACACAGAAGCTCTTGGAGCCCTGGAGACCGTGCTGATGCTATGGAACCTGATGCAACCCTGCCTCCTCTGTGACACCACAGAACCTCTGGGAGCCCTGGAGACCGTGCTGATGCTATGGAACCTGATGCAACCCTGCCTCCACTGTGACACCACAGAAGCTCAGGGAGCCCTGGAGACTGTGGTGATGCTATGGAACCTGATGCAACCCTGCCTCCACTGTGACACCACAGAACCTCTGGGAGCCCTGGAGACCGTGCTGATGCTATGGAACCTGATGCAACCCTGCCTCCACTGTGACACCACAGAAGCTCGGGGAGCTCTGCAGACCGTGGGGATGCTGGCGAAGCTGACGGAACCCTGGGCACCACAGTGACGCTATGGAACCTGGTGGAACCGAGGGGCCACAGTGACACTGTGGGGCCTTTTGGAAGCAACAGGACCCTGGTGGGAAGCCACGGGATGATTAATCCTGCACGAACCTGCTCCAGGTGGGCTCCTCTCTCCCGGCTTCCACAGGTGCTGCTAGGATCCCACTCCGGCACTGGCTTGGCACGGGCTCACGGCTTCCTTTGGCAATGGCTCTGCTCCAGGATGGCATGCTGCAGAGAATGCAGGTAGATTTTGTGCTCACTCCTGGCATGCAGCTGGACAATAAAGCCTGATCCAGCCCCCCCTCAGCATATGTCCGGCTCTGGCATTGGGGCGGGGCAACTTTGGGAGCAGCCCCAGCCCTGCTCCTGCTCCCGGCTGGGCACCCAGCTGCTGGGACACAGGTGTGTCCTGATGCCACCGTCTACTCCTTTGAGAAGGGGAGGACAGAGTGCATCAGGGAGTTTGGTGTGGCTTACATGCGGCAAGGAGAAGGTGCAGCCCCAAACTGGCTTTCACTTCTAGAACCTTTTGCTATTGCGGGAGCAGCTGCTGGAGCTTTTCAACCGAGCTGCAAGAGTGAAAAGTGTGATGGCATGTCTATCTGAGAAGGAAGGTTCGGTGCCGCAGCCTGTTGTGCACAATTTATATGCTGATAAGAGAAGGGGGTGCTTTTGGAACGTTTTCCTTCCTGACACTTCTGTCTCTGTGAGCTTTAGCTGCTTGGACTCAGGGATACCGAAGGTATGTGAAAGTGACTGGGATGCGAGAATCATGTTGCACAGGGAACAGGGAAGGTCAGCAAATGTTTCCTGTCCTGGCACATCTCTCAGTCTGAACTGCAGCTGCAGATGCTTCACTTCCGCCAAGGACTCTGCCACCTTGAGAGAAGGATGCGCTCTATGGAGTTGAGAAAGAAAGTGCGTCTCACTAGCTTCTTTCCTCTACTTCATAGACAGCAAAGGGGCTATGAAAGGCAGCACTGGCTTTTTGTTCTAGGACTTCTTCTTTACAAGCAGCTGCTGGATGTTTGGAAGGGGGTTTGGGATATGCAAAAATGAGAGGCTAAGATGGTAAGAGGGTAAGATGGAAGTCATCTGGCAAAAGCAGAGCTCACAAAAGGGCCAGCTGAGAAAGCTCTTGCTGCCTACAACTTCAACTGCACCCCTCAAAGCAGCAGCACACACGCTGCTCTCGGCACTTTCCTTCTCAGCTCTACGCACCATCCTAAGCCTTGCCTCTCCCACACTCAGGATCCAAAGACAACGGCACCAGGGACTGCTCACACACTAAAGGCACCAGACAAAAGGCTCACCAGCTTGGCCTTTGCATTCCCGCTGACAGCTCACAGCTTGAACCCAGAGAACTGCCTGCTGCCAACAGCCTTTCCAATCACTCTGAGCACCTCATGACAAGGAGTGTGGGGAATGAATCTCCAGCAGCCTCCTGCCCCAGGCTGTCCCCCGGGAGCAGCCCTGCTCCAGGCTGTGACTGCCACCTGCACAGCCAAAGGACCCAGAGCCGGTGTTACACACCACGGCTGTGCCTGGCACAGAGACACCAGTGGCCACACAAGTGGCCATGGCACTGTCCACACACAGTCCCTGCTGCTGCTCCCCCAGCCGCTGGCACCAACTCCCAGCCACCCACTCCTAAAGCCACGGGGCCCACTGGGACACTGCGGGGGCTCGTGGAAGCCAGCGGCCATTGTGACACAGCGGGGCTGCACAGAGCCCACGGTGCTTTGTGACCCGTGGCTCCCAGGAGAGCCTTTGTGATGCTGGGGAACTACAAGGAAGCCTGGCTCCTCTGTGACACCACCACAGAAGCTCAGGGGAGCCCTGGAGACTGTGCTGATGCTATTGAACCTGATGCAACCCTGCCTCCTCTGTGACAACACAGAAGCTCTTGGAGCCCTGGAGACCGTGCTGATGCTATGGAACCTGATGCAACCCTGCCTCCTCTGTGACACCACAGAACCTCTGGGAGCCCTGGAGACCGTGCTGATGCTATGGAACCTGATGCAACCCTGCCTCCACTGTGACACCACAGAAGCTCAGGGAGCCCTGGAGACTGTGGTGATGCTATGGAACCTGATGCAACCCTGCCTCCACTGTGACACCACAGAACCTCTGGGAGCCCTGGAGACCGTGCTGATGCTATGGAACCTGATGCAACCCTGCCTCCACTGTGACACCACAGAAGCTCGGGGAGCTCTGCAGACCGTGGGGATGCTGGCGAAGCTGACGGAACCCTGGGCACCACAGTGACGCTATGGAACCTGGTGGAACCGAGGGGCCACAGTGACACTGTGGGGCCTTTTGGAAGCAACAGGACCCTGGTGGGAAGCCACGGGATGATTAATCCTGCACGAACCTGCTCCAGGTGGGCTCCTCTCTCCCGGCTTCCACAGGTGCTGCTAGGATCCCACTCCGGCACTGGCTTGGCACGGGCTCACGGCTTCCTTTGGCAATGGCTCTGCTCCAGGATGGCATGCTGCAGAGAATGCAGGTAGATTTTGTGCTCACTCCTGGCATGCAGCTGGACAATAAAGCCTGATCCAGCCCCCCTCAGCATATGTCCGGCTCTGGCATTGGGGCGGGGCAACTTTGGGAGCAGCCCCAGCCCTGCTCCTGCTCCCGGCTGGGCACCCAGCTGCTGGGACACAGGTGTGTCCTGATGCCACCGTCTACTCCTTTGAGAAGGGGAGGACAGAGTGCATCAGGGAGTTTGGTGTGGCTTACATGCGGCAAGGAGAAGGTGCAGCCCCAAACTGGCTTTCACTTCTAGAACCTTTTGCTATTGCGGGAGCAGCTGCTGGAGCTTTTCAACCGAGCTGCAAGAGTGAAAAGTGTGATGGCATGTCTATCTGAGAAGGAAGGTTCGGTGCCGCAGCCTGTTGTGCACAATTTATATGCTGATAAGAGAAGGGGTGCTTTTGCAACGTTTTCCTTCCTGACACTTCTGTCTCTGTGAGCTTTAGCTGCTTGGACTCAGGGATACCGAAGGTATGTGAAAGTGACTGGGATGCGAGAATCATGTTGCACAGGGAACAGGGAAGGTCAGCAAATGTTTCCTGTCCTGGCACATCTCTCAGTCTGAACTGCAGCTGCAGATGCTTCACTTCCGCCAAGGACTCTGCCACCTTGAGAGAAGGATGCGCTCTATGGAGTTGAGAAAGAAAGTGCGTCTCACTAGCTTCTTTCCTCTACTTCATAGACAGCAAAGGGGCTATGAAAGGCAGCACTGGCTTTTTGTTCTAGGACTTCTTCTTTACAAGCAGCTGCTGGATGTTTGGAAGGGGGTTTGGGATATGCAAAAATGAGAGGCTAAGATGGTAAGAGGGTAAGATGGAAGTCATCTGGCAAAAGCAGAGCTCACAAAAGGGCCAGCTGAGAAAGCTCTTGCTGCCTACAACTTCAACTGCACCCCTCAAAGCAGCAGCACACACGCTGCTCTCGGCACTTTCCTTCTCAGCTCTACGCACCATCCTAAGCCTTGCCTCTCCCACACTCAGGATCCAAAGACAACGGCACCAGGGACTGCTCACACACTAAAGGCACCAGGACAAAAGGCTCACCAGCTTGGCCTTTGCATTCCCGCTGACAGCTCCACAGCTTGAACCCAGAGAACTGCCTGCTGCCAACAGCCTTTCCAATCACTCTGAGCACCTCATGACAAGGAGTGTGGGGAATGAATCTCCAGCAGCCTCCTGCCCCAGGCTGTCCCCCGGGAGCAGCCCTGCTCCAGGCCGTGACTGCCACCTGCACAGCCAAAGGACCCAGAGCCGGTGTTACACACCACGGCTGTGCCTGGCACAGAGACACCAGTGGCCACACAAGTGGCCATGGCACTGTCCACACACAGTCCCTGCTGCTGCTCCCCCAGCCGCTGGCACCAACTCCCAGCCACCCACTCCTAAAGCCACGGGGCCCACTGGGACACTGCGGGGGCTCGTGGAAGCCAGCGGCCATTGTGACACAGCGGGGCTGCACAGAGCCCACGGTGCTTTGTGACCCGTGGCTCCCAGGAGAGCCTTTGTGATGCTGGGGAACTACAAGGAAGCCTGGCTCCTCTGTGACACCACCACAGAAGCTCAGGGGAGCCCTGGAGACCGTGCTGATGCTATGGAACCTGATGCAACCCTGCCTCCTCTGTGACACCACAGAAGCTCTTGGAGCCCTGGAGACCGTGCTGATGCTATGGAACCTGATGCAACCCTGCCTCCACTGTGACACCACAGAAGCTCAGGGAGCCCTGGAGACTGTGGTGATGCTATGGAACCTGATGCAACCCTGCCTCCACTGTGACACCACAGAACCTCTGGGAGCCCTGGAGACTGTGGTGATGCTATGGAACCTGATGCAACCCTGCCTCCACTGTGACACCACAGAACCTCTGGGAGCCCTGGAGACCGTGCTGATGCTATGGAACCTGATGCAACCCTGCCTCCACTGTGACACCACAGAAGCTCGGGGAGCTCTGCAGACCGTGGGGATGCTGGCGAAGCTGACGGAACCCTGGGCACCACAGTGACGCTATGGAACCTGGTGGAACCGAGGGGCCACAGTGACACTGTGGGGCCTTTTGGAAGCAACAGGACCCTGGTGGGAAGCCACGGGATGATTAATCCTGCACGAACCTGCTCCAGGTGGGCTCCTCTCTCCCAGCTTCCACAGGTGCTGCTAGGATCCCACTCCGGCACTGGCTTGGCACGGGCTCACGGCTTCCTTTGGCAATGGCTCTGCTCCAGGATGGCATGCTGCAGAGAATGCAGGTAGATTTTGTGCTCACTCCTGGCATGCAGCTGGACAATAAAGCCTGATCCAGCCCCCCTCAGCATATGTCCGGCTCTGGCATTGGGGCGGGGCAACTTTGGGAGCAGCCCCAGCCCTGCTCCTGCTCCCGGCTGGGCACCCAGCTGCTGGGACACAGGTGTGTCCTGATGCCACCGTCTACTCCTTTGAGAAGGGGAGGACAGAGTGCATCAGGGAGTTTGGTGTGGCTTACATGCGGCAAGGAGAAGGTGCAGCCCCAAACTGGCTTTCACTTCTAGAACCTTTTGCTATTGCGGGAGCAGCTGCTGGAGCTTTTCAACCGAGCTGCAAGAGTGAAAAGTGTGATGGCATGTCTATCTGAGAAGGAAGGTTCGGTGCCGCAGCCTGTTGTGCACAATTTATATGCTGATAAGAGAAGGGGGTGCTTTTGCAACGTTTTCCTTCCTGACACTTCTGTCTCTGTGAGCTTTAGCTGCTTGGACTCAGGGATACCGAAGGTATGTGAAAGTGACTGGGATGCGAGAATCATGTTGCACAGGGAACAGGGAAGGTCAGCAAATGTTTCCTGTCCTGGCACATCTCTCAGTCTGAACTGCAGCTGCAGATGCTTCACTTCCGCCAAGGACTCTGCCACCTTGAGAGAAGGATGCGCTCTATGGAGTTGAGAAAGAAAGTGCGTCTCACTAGCTTCTTTCCTCTACTTCATAGACAGCAAAGGGCTATGAAAGGCAGCACTGGCTTTTTGTTCTAGGACTTCTTCTTTACAAGCAGCTGCTGGATGTTTGGAAGGGGGTTTGGGATATGCAAAAATGAGAGGCTAAGATGGTAAGAGGGTAAGATGGAAGTCATCTGGCAAAAGCAGAGCTCACAAAAGGGCCAGCTGAGAAAGCTCTTGCTGCCTACAACTTCAACTGCACCCCTCAAAGCAGCAGCACACACGCTGCTCTCGGCACTTTCCTTCTCAGCTCTACGCACCATCCTAAGCCTTGCCTCTCCCACACTCAGGATCCAAAGACAACGGCACCAGGGACTGCTCACACACTAAAGGCACCAGGACAAAAGGCTCACCAGCTTGGCCTTTGCATTCCCGCTGACAGCTCCACAGCTTGAACCCAGAGAACTGCCTGCTGCCAACAGCCTTTCCAATCACTCTGAGCACCTCATGACAAGGAGTGTGGGGAATGAATCTCC